>NC_056729.1:909520310-909667810 GCF_019279795.1 Protopterus annectens
TATACTGTATTGGATGTATATATTTGTGTCAGTGGTGTTTTATGGTGGTTCTGATGATGACCTATGGATGACAGTGCTTCACTGCCTATTAAAATGTTGTGAAGAATTTCATCTGTGTTACTGACCGTGTTTTAGTGGTGAAAGCTTTCAGCTTCCTGTGTACAATTCCTTGGGATAGCATCTTCTCTGTTTGGTTGTACAGTTGCTTTATGTCACTTTGTCCTTTATTCTTTCTAAGAATAATTTTCTTATTCATTGTTCTTCTAAATCATGGACAATGCATATTTAATTACTTCAAACATTCACATTGTATCTGTATCAAGCATCCTAGTAGATAGTCTATTTAATTATTTCTTTATTTTTTGATTATTTAGCTGTTTATTTGTATTTGTTTTCCAGTGTAGAACACTGATATCCATGGATCTTTTTAAGACTCAGCCCAGGAACAGTGTCTGGTTAATTGACTTGCTCAGAGTCACACACTTAGGCAATGTAGGTTGAAGGAATCAAACCTTGCACCACTGGCTACAGGAAACAGTTCATTAACAGTCAACTGCTAGTCCCATTTGCTATGTTAACAGGTAGGTAGCAGTCCATTATCTGATTGTAGGGAGCCAGCTGTCCATGACCAGAAAAGTTCTCGTTGCGAGAAAGACATGTCAGTATGGACTGCTTGCTTAGAAAGCTGGCCAAATTGTTTGAATTACGCATTGAATGTCCTATCATTATTGCTTTATGAGATGTATCTTGTTTCAAATCTGAAACATTGTCCTCTTCACTTTCTCCATATCTACATTAGTTTTATTAGTAGCAGAATGAAAAGTATTTATTTATTTAATTATTCACATTTGTTTACTGGAAGACTCCGGCTGGAAAGAAAACATTCCTCCTTTTAGCGGAGACCTGGGGTGAAAAGTTCCACATTAGCATAAATATATACATATTAGGTTCAATACAATGAAACTTACACGGGATAAGAGATTTTTGCAGAGTTTGTGAGACATTTGTCAATACTGAGATTGATACAACATTTAAAAATGTTGAATTTGATATCACAATATAAAATCACCAAATAATTAATATATGCTGTTAATAAATCATGAACAAACCACCATGGACATCCAAAAACTATTGAAATCCTTTATTAAAATGAACCCTCGAGAAAAATCCTTTTCCTTGTAGAAAAAATATAAAAACACAAAAAGGTGCACCATTCAGGATGGATACATGCTTTCGGGATTTCCTTTCCTCTAATCCTGTTGTAACTGAAAAAAATGTTCGTTTTAATAAAGGATTTCAAGAGTTTTTGGATGTCCATGGTGGTTCGTTCATGATTTATTCACAGCATTGCCTTTTCTTTCATGGAACACCTTTAGCTAACGGGTTTATTTTGGACTGGAATGATTAATGTAGGTATTTTCAACAGATGCAGAAAATGAGACAATTACAAAATAGTATTAATTATGGGTATAACTCATGCATATATTATTTTAACATGGTGGGAATCAGATCCCTGAAGAAGGGGAGGACAGGGGATTAAGGATTAAAAGTCACAGAGGTTGAAGTGGTTATTATGAGGTGTGTCAGGAACAGAGCCAGGACTTGATTAGGTGATTCTTGAGTAGAGCTTTGAAATTTGATGTGTTTTCTGTCAGTTTGGTCTACAATGGAATTGAGTTCCATAGCTTGTCTACGCAGTTAGTGTATAAAGAGTCCCCAGTTGCGTTTACAGAATTAGTAATGTTTGTTTGGAATTTAGCAGTATAGCATAGGTTCCTGTTTGCTTTGCATTTTTGCATATTGTTTTTTATTGCTTGGCAATTGTCTAGTTTATATATTAAAGGGTGGGTGGTCACCAGCTGAGTGTGGTTATGTATGTAGTTAGAGTGGAGAGAGAGCTCCAACCAGCTAAGTTGTTTGAGCGCCATGCAGTGGTGAGAGTAAGAAGGAAGAAGAGCAGCAACGCATGCAACTTTGTTAAAGCAAGCTGAGAGATTTGTTTTTTGAGTTGTATTTAGGTTTGTGAGGACAGGGAATCATCAAGGAGGTTTGGGAGGAGATGTACTGCTGTTATTGATCATCTTTCCCTACTATTGAGGTAAGATGTAGTTCTGTAAAGAAAGCCAAGTTTGAATGAGTTTTTTCATTGTGCAATGCGATGATCATAACTGAAGTTCTCACCTATTGTGACAGCTAGTAATTTGGCATGAGGTACTACTTCAAGTAATATATTATTACTAGCAGTAATGTGGAATGAATTCTTTAGGGCTGTGAGGTGGTTAGGGGTGAATAAAATTAGCTTGGTGTTGTCAGGATTAAGGAAGAGGCTGTGGTTTTGTAGCCAGGTTTCTATGACTGTGAAGGATTCTTGAGTATTTTAAGCAGCTTGTCTATGATTGTTGCAGAGCATACAAGGGTGAAGTGATCTGTATACTGCACCAGTTTTGTCTGTTTAGTGGCTGTACAAAGTTTATTGGTGAATGTATTAACTAAGAGACAGCCAAGGCTAGATCCATTTGGTACTCCCACTGACACTGGTAGGAAAGTTGAGTAATCATGTTCACATTTTACTGTTTGCTATTGGTCAGATAAGAAGATGTGGAGCCAAGTTAGAGCTGACTGGGAAAGGTAAATGGTAGAGAGTTATCTTAGTAGTAATTGATGTAACACTGTATTGAATGCCTTAGAGAGGTCTATAAAGATGGCTGATACTATTTTACCTTTGTGTCTTTCTTCAGAAAGTGATTGATAAATAAATACATAGAGTAGTAGAAAGTAAGATGGGACATGTGCAGTTTGGATTTTGATTAGGATGCAGCACAACTGACCTGATGTTATCAGTGAGATAGGTATTTGACAAGAAGCTAGAGATGATGAAACAATCAATCTGGGCATACCTAGACTTGGAGAAAGCATATGATAAGGTCCCAAGAAAGCTAATTTGGGCAGTCCTGTTGTGGGTTGAAGTCAGAGAAACATTGGCAGAATTAGTGCAGACTGTGTATAATGACCCAATGACTCAAGAACAAACAGTGTTTGTTCTTACAGAGGAATTCCCATTTGGAGTGAGTGTGCATCAGGGTTGAGCTCTGAGCTCACTGCTGTTCTTACTGGTGATGGACTGCATTAGCAAACAGGTCAAAGGGGAAAGATCAACAAAGTTGCTGTATGCAGGAGATGTGGCATTACAGACAGACTCTGTGCAAGACCTTCAGCAAAGGATAGGGGAATGGATTGCAAAACTTAAGGCACTTGGGATGGAACTGAGTACAGATAAGACAGTTGTAATGGCAGTAAACGGGTGAAATCAGAAGACACTGAAAACTGAGATAGAAGGAAAATAGTGGAATAGGTTAACAGCTTTAAGTATCTGGGAGGAGTGGTTGAGGAGAAGGGAAGTCTGAATGAGGAGGTCAAAGCTAGAATCAGAGGGGCCTCAGCCAACTGGCAGAGTATCATGGGTAGCGTATGACACCAGGATGTTAAAGAAGCTGAAAAGTAATGTGCACAAAACAGTGTTCGACCAGAACTACTGTATGGTTCAGAAACCTGTGCATTAAAGGCAGAACAGCTGAGGAAGCTACAGGTGATGGAGATGAAGTGCCGGATACAAGTGGTAGGATGCACACTGTGGGACAGATGAAGTAATGAGGACATAACAGAAGAAACCAAAGTAGGTCCAGTTGCAGAAAAGGTCAAAGAGAACAGATAACAGTAGTTTGGGCACATGTGCTGAAAAGTAGAAGACAATCTGATGAAGGAGATTTGGGACAGACAGGAAGAAGGCAAGAGGAAACAAAGGCATCCAACAAAGGGCTGGATGGATTTTGTCAAAGAAGACCTGTGACAGTCAACCATGAGTGTTGAAGAAGTTAGGAGAGTGGTGCTAAATAGGAAGAGATGGTGACAGTTCACACAAAACCTCGACCCATGTATAAAATGGTAAAAATGGGGTTAATGAAGATGATGATGATGTTGATGATGATGATGATGGTGATGATGATGGTGATGATGATGATGATGATGATGATTCTTTCTTCATTTAGAATATTAGTAAAGTTAAGTACGGCTGTGGTTGTGCAATGTTTTGGATGGAAACTAAATTGGGTTTTAGACATATGCTTATGCATGATGAAGTAGTTTGAGAGTTTATTTATTCATTGACATTTGATTATCAGGAAACTCCAACTGGGTAGGAACCCATTTTCACTGGGGGCTTGGGGAGAAAGCTCCAAAGTATTACAAAACATTTTAAGAATAATAATTTTCAAGTCTTCAGAAATAATACAAAAAACATGTACAGTTTAAATAATTATACCAATTTAGACATACTATGAAAAGATTGGTTAAGAATGGATGCAAGTTATATGACAATGATTAATATTTATTGAAATTTCAGCTAGTTTCTAGAGAAATTAAAAGTGAGTTAATTTAATACAAGCAGAAATTGCAATATGATGTGAGAGAAAACAGGCTTACAGTATACTTAGAGAGAAAGCCAGGGGAGAGAAACTGATAGAAGTAAGGAAGTGAATGAAGACAGGACAGTAAGGAGGTGTATTTATTTTATTTTGTATTTATTTCTCCTTTGATAATTGGGGAAGTCTTACTGAACCAATGGCCTATTTACAGTGGAGGCCAGGGAAGAAAGGCTCTGCATAGATTCAAAAACATTTAAACAGTATTTGAATAATTATATACAAGGGAAGAAGCCCCACCACAGATTAAATATTTTACAATAAGTTGAGGAGAGACTCAATAAAAACACACATAAAAGCATCTTACAGTAGCTGAATAGTAATTATATACAAGGGGGAAAATACCCACAACATATAGAAACACAAACAGATTGAAATACATTTACAGATACTGTATATTAAGAATGCAATATGTACTGCAAGTAGCAAGACAGATGGCAAAGGTGGATAGCCTATGTCAAGCGGGCTAATACATAGTTACTCAAAATATTGACTATACTTCTAATAATGTATGGAGGTGAAAAACAATAGAGTATTCCACTGTCGAAATAGACAAAGGAATAGAATTAGATGAGTAGAAGTAATCAGCAGGAGGGATAATTAAGGAAAATGGAGAGAGAGTTGATTATTATTAGAAAGATGAGAATGTTATGGAAAAATGCAAGAGAGGAAAATAAAGAGTAGTAACTGTCAGCTGAAGAGGTAGAAAAGCATACGTTAGTAGCATGGTATCATTAAAGTGAGAGCTTCTTTTGATGTTAGACCTGTACTACCTGCTAAGACATGGCAGTGTTAGTGAATTCAGATTGAGAAAAGCATGGTTATAGTCAGTAAGTAGACATGCATCTGTTTTGAGGGTTTTGCAAGTACAGGTACAGGTGTCAGATAAATATTTTTTAGATTGGTCTTGAAATTGAAAAGGTTGCTAGTATATTTAAGGGATAAGGGGATAGAGTTCCAGGAGTGGGCTACTTAGCTGGAATAGAAAGAGGTTCCTGTTGAGAGGTGTGGTTTGTAAATAGTGAGGAGCATTTTGTTTCCAAAACAAAGTGGCCTAGCAGGGATGTATGTGTGCAATAAGTCTTGGGTACAGTATAAAGTATACATAGGTACTTGTTCACATTCAAGGATATAATTTTCTTGGTGTTAGGCAAGAACAGAGCTGGATTTTGGCTAGAAAGTCTTTCAGAATGGTTTTTAGACAGTGAGGATAGGATTGCTATTGGACTGTAGTTGCCATCTGTATGAACTAGTATTATGAAAGATTTTTTTCCATAAGGTAGGAACTGTATTTTCTTTGACTGAGTATCTAATTTGAATCAAGATGGGATGTACAAGGGCATCAGCAGCAATTTTAAATATTCTGGTAGGAGGTTGTCAGTGGCTACAGTTGTTGACTTAAGTCGTTTTTTTTTTTTTTTTTTTTTTATTATTATAGAAGTAGGAACAGGTTTAAAGGGAACTCTGGTTTCAGAGTTGGGAGATTGTTCTTGAATTATGAGTGTTGGCTGAGAGCTGTTTTTAATTAGTGTAAGGATGATATGGATGAAGTGGGAGTTAAACCAGTTGGCTATGCCATCTAAGTTGTTGGCTGAGGGTACAGGAGTTGTAAGACTGCCAGGATGTAACAGATTTTTTATGGCTTTTCAGAATAGTTCAGGATTATTTTTGGGTTGTAGCTATAGGTTTGTGAAATAAGATTCTTTTTTTCATCTGATGTGATTTGTTTTTTGGTTAAATTGCTAATCCGTCTAAAGTTATTAAGGGAGTGCTGAGTTTTGTGCCATTGGCTCTATGCTTTTTCCTTTGTCATCATGATTGTTTTAGTGTCTTCTGTGAGCCAGGGGGCAGGGTTTGATTTAACTCTGTTGGTTCTTAGTGTGGTGTGATGGTTTAGTATATCTAGTAGTGAATTACTGAAGTGTGATACAGCCGGATCTGAGGGCATTGTCTTTCGTGGTTTCCAGTCACATTGTTTTAGACTGTTAATTAAGTTGTTTTCATTGAAATTAGAGAGGTCACATACTCCATTAAGGATTATTTTTTTATTTATCTCGAGAGTATTCTGAGAGTGAAGGTGGTCATCAGTGGTATAGGGTAAGCAACAAGACCCTGTTATGCTGTTAGGTTTATTGGTTAAGATCCAGTCCAGAGTGGACTGCTTGCAACTAGGTTTGCTCTTTTTCAGGTACAGTGTGTCTAGACTGTATTAAGATCACCCATTATTATGGTTTTTAATTTGATGTTGTTAGTCAGCCAGCATAGTATGTCTTTTGCATTTGAAATTTTATCACCTGGGGGTATATAGAGAGTTATAATGCATGTACTTATGTGCTTATCTAGTTTGCAATTTGTTATGAGTAGCTCGGTGTTATAGAATTTGGAGACAGCTTGCCTATAAAGAGACATTTCTGATATATTTTTCTAGATTATATCTACACTTTCTGTTCTTTTGTTTCTTCTATCCTGTCTAAGGATTTGATACCCATGTGGGAGGATTTGTTCATCTGTGATTACTTGTTTACGCCAGGTTTCAGTGGTGAAGAGTATATCCAGTTAGTGGTAGACAATGATTGCATGGATGTTTTGCCCTTTGTTACAGACACTCCTATGATTACTGTGGAGAAAGAATACATTTTGTAGTCTGTGGAGGGGGGGGTGGGGTGGGACAAGAGTTACTAAATGCAATTGTAGCAGATTATACCAGAAAAACTTAAAATGTGAATATCTACTGCTCATTTGGCATAGAGTAGGATTTTCTGTACATAATATTAGATATTCAGATCTTAATAGCACCTCAGGCCTTGGTGGGTCACCCTAAGTCTTAAGATTGTTGGATGGGTGGGGGAATCTGAATGCAGAAGGAATGAATAACAAGGCACTTGATGTCCTTGTGGTAGGGAGGTAGTGGTTAGTGACTACTCTGCTGTTTGCACATGCACTATTTGTGGAACAGAGGAGGAATCAGACAACAGCTTAAAAAAAGCTGAGTGAGCTTGTCAACCAGTACCTGTGATTACAGATTGTTGTGGTGTGCCTTTGCACATGGTAACACACACTGTGAACTTGCCTGAATACATTGCAATGGGCTTCCAGGGGACAGTAAAGCATCATTTAAAAAGCCTAGAGCCATCTATTTATCTGATTACTCCAACCATCTATCACCCAAGCCTACACACTGAGAATGCATGATGGTTATTACATTGTATATAATAACAGGCACTTGCTGACAAGCAAGAAGCCTTAAAATCAGAGGAAGTGGGAGGGATACAAAAATTACTAAAATAAAATGTGAGCATATAGAAAATAGTTTAACATCAGAACATAATTCATAAAAATCCAGTTTATCTGTTTATGTGACACTGAAGGCCAGTCCCTTATTTAAGTCAGCAATTACTGAATTAGACAGATTACAATAGCAGTAGTTTCAAGTCTCTAAGTCTGTCAGATCTATTCTATCACTGAAACTCAGTTCACTCCTCTGAGATCTTTGTGGCTCCCATCCCAGATTCTGTAAAACTGTTAGTGAGCTGTTTCTGTTAGTGACATTAGTTATTCTGCTTGCCAAGGTATTCCCCCTACAAACATCAGATGTTTGAATCCTTTTCTTAATTTAACCATTCTTCTTCATCCAATGTCAGTAAAAATGAGTCATTTGTAAACATTGGGCTGGATTCATGATGGCTTGCATGGAGTCTAAGAGTAGAGTAAGACTCCATGCAGCCATCATGTCCAATGAGCGATCTAGGGACAGCCTGTAGGGGCGTGTAAGAGAGCTCCTAAAACAGCTCTTACACGGACAGGGCTGGGACATGCAAATCACCTAAATTGCAGGTGAAAGACATGCAAATGAGGTAGATTTGCGATTCAGGAAACCCGAACCTGTCCGAGTAAGAGCAGTGTTATTTGCAGAAATGTACTCAGTTGACAACTGAGTACCATTCTGCAAATAGCAAAATGGAGCCATGACAACTCCAAATAAAGGTTGCATCCAGTGCAGGAAGCATGCCAATGGCCAAATATACGGCCATTGGAAATGTTCCCTGATGCAAAATTAAAATAAAAATAATTTTTTTACGCCGATTTCCGATGTTTAAGCATAGAGCAGTGCCGCGCAAATGGGCTGTGCTCTAAAACACAGAATACTAAAAATTATAACCCACAAATGTAGATTTTATTGAAATTGTTAATGTACAATGCAAGGGAATGGCAGGCTGGACAACATGGCCACCGAGTAGAGGTTGCTAAGGGGGGAAGCTCAGTCTAAGACATGTAACCAAAAATTAGTAGGCAATCCTATGTAAATGAGTGTTAGGATAGTGAATTGCTAGCTTACATAGCAAATGAGCACAGTCAGTAGAGTGTATGAGTAGGATATGGGGATTAACAGAGTAGAAGATAGGTGACATCATGAGGGGGGTATGTTTGAAAGAAGTGAAGCTCATTGGAGCAGAGTGGCATGTGTCCGCTGTCAGTTAGACATCATGGAAAGAGGTGTGTCAACAGGTAGGCTTGAGAAAGCCAAGAAATGAAAGGTGTATACCGTGGATAACACCAAAGTTTCTTGCTGAGCGTGCATGCGCGCGTGTGCATGCCTGTAAACCCGAGAAAGACAGAGTGCATACGTGTAAGCGTGAGTGCGCGCGTTTAAGTCGGAGTAAGCATGTATAAGGCTGTTTAAAGAGTTGTAAGCCCGTTTGCGCTGGTGTACACGTGTGTTAACCTGAATAAGCAAGTTTTCGTCCGTGTAAGCACATGTGCATGCATGTTAACCCAAATAAGCAAGTTTTAGTCCATGTAAGCATGTGTGCGTGCATGTTAGCTGCTGTGAGCGTGTTTGTGCTTGTGTGCGCGGCGCTCCCCCCTGAGGAAACAGAAAGGAAAAAGGAAGCACAACAAATAGTAGGAAGCTACCAGGGAGTACTAACAGAGCTAGCAGGTGAAAACAATCAGAATCAGGCAATTACACAGGCAATACACTAACCCAGCCCAGCCTAGCACTTAAAACTCTGCCAACAGCAGTCCATTATGTTTCTCACAACAGACACTGCAGTAAGCTAATAGAAGTGAAAACTGAAAAAGCTTTACTGAGACAAAGAAATGTTAGGGGCTGTCATTGCTGTTATAAGGCGAAATATGCAACATGCTGAGGGTGGTGACAATGGAAATGCTACTGGACAACCCACAGTGAGAAGACAGAGAAGAATGTACAGGCCTAGGGTAACCTACCAGGGGCTACATGAGCTGGAGATAGTGGAGCGCTATAGAGTGGACAGAGACCTCCTGCAGCAAATTGTTGAGCTGTGGAGGCTATGCCTCACACACAGAACTAACAGAGGGGAACCAACATCCCAGTGGAAACCAAGGTATGTGTTGGCCTAAGAATATTAGCAACAGGTACCTTCCAGAGACCAACTGGTGATATGATGGGGATATCACAGGCATCAGCATCCAGGGTACTACACCAGTTCCTGGATGCCATGTCAGCACATGTCGGTGATCATGTATATTTCCCCAATTCCCATGAGGTATTGGCCAGCAATATGCATCTCTTCCAGCAAATAGCAGAATACCCTGAGATAGTGGGTGCAATAGACTGCACGCACATATGCATCAAAGCACCAGCTGGTGAGTGGGGTAGGGTCTACTTCAACCGCAAGGGCTTCCCCTCCATCAACTGCCAGGTCATGTGTGATGCACAGGGCATAATACTGAATGTGTGTGTGCAGGCTGCCCTGGAAGCTACCATGATTCCCATATCTGGCATCTGACGCAGCTGTACCAGACATTTGCCAATGGGGACATCCCACATGGTCACCTAGTGGGGGATGCTGGCTATGCACTGGAGCCGTGGCTGATGGCACCCATCAGAAATGCACACACACCTGAACAGGAATGCCATAATGAGGCACACGCACAAACACGTAATGTAATAGAGTGTGTGTTTGGGCTGCTCAAGTCACAGTTCCGGTGCCTGGACACATCTGGTGGAGCCTTACAGTACTCACCAACTACATGTACCCAAATTGTCATGGTATGTGCTATGCTACATAATATGATCCTGCGAAAACAGCTGCAGCAGGACCAGCATAGGCCTGGGCCAAACAGCCCCCCACCATTGCCAAGGCCATCACAGGCAGAGCGTGACTCAGAGGAGGAAAAACCTGAGCCTGCCCCAGTAGGCAGAAGGAAGTGTGCCCAGTATACTTTGGCCTTGGAAAAGAGGCAACGCATAGCACATACACTGGCTCAGTAGGAACTCTGGAAATGATACCCCTCTCCGACTCGCACATAAATAAAAGGGATGCCTAAGTTGACACTACCTGCTTCCAAACATGTGCAGGGAGTGTAGTATGTGCATCTGACATAGGCAGTCCTGCAGCACCACCTAAGGCATGAATGCCATGTGTTAAGCAATATAAAGCAGTGCTAAACAGCAATTACCACCATGTAGTATATGCAAACAAAATTGCACACACCAACTAGCACAACTGTGGTCAATGTTCAGTAATATTGGGCAATGTCCAGCAATGTTGGTGAATATTGAGCAATGTCGGACAAGCCTGGTCTAAGTAGGGCATAGCTGAACAAAAGCCAACATGCTCATATTTGCTTAACATGCCCTTAAGCAGTCTGGTCTGCTCAGTATGAAAATATAAAGCAGTGATGGGCCTCGAACCCAGGATACTGTGCACTATAGCCAAAGTACTGAACCACTAAACCATGACAGTATTGCAGTGGTCCACCTGTATGACAGAATGTTGATAAGTCTATGCAAAGTATTCCATGGAAACACTGCAGGCACAGCATAATCCTTGTTGAGTTATGACACAAAGGTGAGTCCTGCAGTAAGAACAGAACCTGACTTCCAACACACACAGTATAAATGTTAATACTGGTCATGTTCGCACACATCAGCAAATGTAGTGGACCTCAGATAGCAACATACTGAAGGTTCACACTGGGCATGCTCACACACTTGAATAAATGAGACAAATGTCAGGCAACAAAACATGTAATGTCAGAACTGGGCACGCACACACACTTAGGCTATGTCCGAGTACAGCAGTGGGCCACGCATATCTGGCAGTTGCATGTGTTAGCCCAGGAACCTGTCACTATACAGCAATCCACCCTGTGCACACAGTTATATGACAACAGACACATCTATAATATATTGGAACCCTGACATAATCAAATATGTTCTGCAGATACTAAAGTTCTTCATGGAAACTGGTAAAGCAAAGATGATAAAGACCTGCAAACAGTATCAGCAATAAACATTGTGCATCATGAACATAAGCATAGGTTCAGAGTTCAATACTAGGCTATCTGCCCTAGGGCATGTACAAACCTAGCCAGAGTGTGTATGGCATTCGCAACCCTGTCACATTACTACACTGTGTGTGTGAATAGTAGGTCACACAAGATAACTCATGTACGTTTATGCTAGTGTGCCTCTGTCTAGCAGGGACACAGAGGATATCCCAGGGGTAAATATGCAATCACCCATACCGTCGTCAAGATGTCTCCAGTAGGTGGTCAGTGGATGGCTCTGCCTATGTGAAACTGGGATTACATTCTGTAGTGAGTGGAGCCTCTGGGATAATAATCTGTCCCTCCACAATGTCCTATTAACATCTGTGCTGAGGTATACATCCCTGCAGTGTGTAGCTCCAAGGTAGTTGGATATCCTGAGGTGGAGCATGTCCAGTAATACTGGTTTGGGTATAGCTGTAAACAACAGGCACACATCATATCTGAGTAGGTGGTAAGCGACTGAGTAGAGCTGGAGTTACTGCATCTGAACTATGCAGGGCATCTGTGTGAGTCCCTAGATCTGCTTGGTGAGGACCGTCCGTGGCCAGTACAGTTGCTGCAGGTGTCAGGTAAGGTACACCCCAAATGTGGCATTGTAACCAAGCATGGATGTGATGAGTATAGGGGCACAATGACCTCACTCGATCTAGATGTGAAACCAAATGGGATAAGGTGGCACACATAGCAGGTGTGTCCAACCACTTTAGCAATGTGAATGTTAAAGGCGACAGTATGAACAAGTGATGTCCCCAAACCCCTAACAACTCCTACTGTATGTAATGGAGTACTACCTATGTGGTAATGTGTGGGCATGTTGTTACTCCCAAAGGGGATGACTATGCAACTAGTGGCATTTAGCTGTAGGCCATGGCTCAGGCACCAGTCATCCATCTCTGTGAGACCCTGATTGAGTATGCATGTGGCAGCTGGAGAGTTGATAATGGCACCCAGTTTGCAGTCAAGTGCAAACATGTTCAGCCATATTCCCCCTGTGATAGCCTGTACGTAAGACAAATATATACTGAACAAGAGAGATCCCAGGGCCAAGCTGTGTGTGATGCCATGTGTAACTGGTGTATAGTCAGACATGACACCTGCAATTCTGACCATGTGGGTGCTATCCCTGATCTAGGTATCAATCCATTGTGTGAGATATGTGTCCAAATTGACGCTGGTGAGCCTATGCATAATGGCCCAGTGGGTTATTGTGTTGAATGGTTTTGCAAGGTTCAGGTAGGCTGTGTGGACAGCCATCCTTATGTCGATGGACCTGTTAGCCATTTAAAAAATACCTACAGGTTCAAGAGGCAAGATCTGCCCACAACAATGCTGAAATGAGTAGGATACAGTGTCTGTAGGTTCCCGATGTCTATGTGTAGGAGTCCTATGACAATATGCTCCATAGCTTTGCAGAACAGGCCACATAGGCTTATAGGGCAATATTGTCTGTGGTCTGTTGTGGCACCAACTCTGTGGAGCAGGACCACTGTCGCAGTACGCCATTCCTTGGGTACATATCCTGTGGTAACTCCGATATTGAACAGTGATGTAATGTGAGGGTTGCGTTTGTCATGATGCTCGTGTATGATGCAGGCTGGGACATCATCTGGTCACATTAATGCTGTGATGTACGCTGTGGGGAGGGTAGCACTCACCTGTTACTGTGTGATGTCAGGGAGGTTATACTCTGTTGGGATGGATAGTTGCTCCTTAGGGGGGATGGGTGGGAGACATCTGCACTGAACCTGTTTGCCAGGATGTAGGCAATGCCAGTGGGTTCAGGGTAGGTTTAGTCAGTATGCAGTAACTCACAGCATATCAGTGAGTGTCCACCCAGGTTCCTGACATAACTGAAGAAGGCCGTGTGATGGTCCTACGTGTCAGGTGCAATTTTCTGGTAGAAGCGGCCCTTAGAAAAGTCCATGAGTGATTGTAGCTGTCTGCTAGTACAGATCACAGATGCCTTCCCTGTCTGGGATTGTGCTCTATCATGTAGTAGCGTCCTCTTGACGTTGTACAGCTTATTAATGGCTGGGGTCTACCAGACAGGTCCCCTGCCATTGTAGTAGTGGGTCTTGTTGTTATTTAGGATAGCACAATCCATGCAGTCCACTAGGTGTCCATAGAATGTGTATGTAAAGGATGCAGCAGTGTGAGCCGTATATGCTACTGTCTCAAGATCTCTGAAGGATACCATCTTGCTTCAGTGAAGTGAGATGTTGGCTCATGAGAAGTTCACCAAGATTACCCAGGATGGGTGTGTGGAGGGTATATGTATGTCCTGTGAGATACATGTATGTTCTGACCTTACCAATGAGGGGTATATCGCTGGTGTGGAACATAGAGTCCCCATGTTGGTGATGAGCAGGTCCAATATGTATTCCCCCTTGTGGCTGTGCTGACTGGTTGTGCCAAAGCATATGAGTCCACAAATTGTAGTAACTGTTGGGTGAGGTTGTCGGGGCTTGAGTAGTATCCCCAGTCAATATGTGTGTATATGAAGTCGCACAATATAATGGTGTCTGTGGAGACCTGGATATTCTCCATAGTTCCCACAAAAGCCGAGTGTGGTTCCTGAGTTTGAGAGTGTGTTCTGTAGCAGGCAACAAACTGAAAGGCAGTATTGCACAATTGTAGTTGTCTATGTATGGTATGTGATGCTTTGTGCAGTGCTACTAACCTGGAGGTGTGTGTATCTGAGATGTATATGGATACTCCCCCTAGTTGTGTTGTCTGTTCCAAGTCTTGTTGTCAGACAGTATGGTATGAAACATAACCTGGTAGTGCTGGTGTGCATAAGCGAACCTAAACCAGGTGTCTGTCAGTGCACAGATATTGCTCTCCTCCATACTGAGGAGAGTCCTAAGTGGCCACAATATGAGGTTAACACAACTGTTGTTGAGCAGCATTACCCTTAGTTTCATTTAACCTGTAATGTCTATGGAGGTGGGTTTGTCTTCTGAGCCCTGTGTAAAAAAGGCACTCTGGTGGTAGCAAGAGCCTTAGCCAGCATACCAAAGTCCAAGGGTGACAGGTGCAAGCTGTCCATATTGAAGCTACGTGTCATGTTGAGCATGTCACCATACGCTGACAGACACTGTATCCCCTATGAATGAAACAAATTTGTTAGCCAACTGTTAAATGTGATATGTGTGTCCGTATACTGTGACATCATAATTGGTGGGTGTAAGATGCTAGACAAGGTCAGGGTCATACTGGCCTGGGCTACATGATCAGAGTGTACCTCCATGTATCATGTCATGTGGTCCAGGGAGTAACGTCTGAGGTGACACACACCAGCATGGACAATGATGGTGCCAGTCTTGTACTTGTTTTGGAGTGACCTGACTGCCTGTGTTATGCGGCAGATCCTGGCACCCAACAGACAGCCCAAAGTGACTATTCCCTTGTCAGGGCTGGTGAGTGGTATTTCAGTGTGTCTGAACATAAGTGTCACCTATTACAAGTGTATTAGGTGTGTTGTTTAGCCTAAAGGGCAGTGACTGTGTGGCACACTGACATTGTGAACTTAGTGATATGTGGGTATTGTAGTGGGGTAGCAGGTGTGTGTGTGTCTGCTTTGGAGGCCTCTGCTGCTTAGGTAGAGTACATTTACAGCATCTGAGTATGTCAATGTGTGCTAATGTGGTTTGAGTGCTGTTGCTAGAGGATATGTGAGACTTATATGTGGTGTGTGTGATTACCTTCACCACCTGATACACTGTGCCAGTCATGGATCGAGAGACTTCAGCTCCCTGTATGTCTATATAGATGCATCTCACACATATATCTGACTTTGTTGGGAGGAGGAGAGGGTTGTCTGTGTACATGAGGCACATGTGACATTGTGTCAATATCACAATATCCACCAGCTGGACTGAAGAGTGCACACAAAACCGACCCCTGGACATGCTAGGATATTATCATGACATACTCTGTAGCCTGATCACAAAGGATCAGTAGGGTGTTAAGCGTGTAAAAGGGTATAACAGAGATTAGTGCTCATGTTTGTTAGTGTGTTGTAAAGGGGAGCTGAGAAGGAGTCCAGACTGAATCATGGCACCTCCTTCAACTATGTCATAAATATCAATGTACACACATATATGTCCTGAGTCAGGGCCAACTGTACCTGAGTGTCAATGCCGACATCATGACAGACAGGCCCGTATGTACATACCCATCCCCCACTGACAATAGTCCACATCATCAAACCAGGAGATATCACATGTAGAACGGATGAGAAGCTACCCCCACTGCCAAAAGCATGGCAGCAGGTGGAATACATTGATTCCCAATATTTGTCATGCACAAACTACAGAACAAACAGATCATGCACCTGAACAGTTAGCTGAGCCACACCCCCTACACCGGATGTGGAACCATTGAATGTGTCACAGCTGCATATGTCACTCCCCACAAGTGTTGGTGCACAATACACCATGGGAAGTCAAGTCCAGTACGCCTATGAGGTCTGATCTGCAAGGTCATGGAGTCCATCATGGTTGCAGTCATAAACAGAGCTATTGGAAGCTGACACACCCACAACCCTACCAACTGTGGTATGTTCATGTGCAGATCATGGTTCCCAAACATGCTAGACTGTTTGCAAGGCAGCCACCCAGGACATACATCAATGAACACATCTACACATGTGTCACATAGACTTTGAATAGCCCTTTATCAACATCCCAGACACATTTAGTATCCACAAAACCAATAAGCTGTGCATAAATATGTGTTGACATATGACGGAATGTCAGTGTGTCCACAGATAGATCACACAAGGTAAGGATACTGAGGTCATGTTCAAGCTGTTGACACCTGCTGACCCACATGGACCATTCCTGGAATGGCATAAAACAAAGTGTACACATATCACCATGTCCAGTCTGATAATGTCACCATCCTATAAACACAGCAGGAGAAGGGAAACCAGCCAGTAAAGCAAATAGCGTGCCGTGTTAATGCGTCTCTCTCTCTAGTATTATAACAAAGTTAGGTAGGGGTTTGAATCCTGCAAACTGTGCGTGTGTGCAATTGTCTTTGAAAGGAGTGTCCTTTTTGGAGACTGTGAAAACACACTAAAGGAGGTACATTCCTCTTTGGAAAGTCAGATGATGTCACCATCCTACAAATACAGCAGGGGAAGGGAAACCAGCCTGTTGAGCAAATAGCGCGCCATGTTAAAGCGTCACTCTCTAGTATCATAACATAGTTAGGTAGGGGTTTGTATCCTGCAAACAGTGAGTGTGCGTGTGTGTGGGGGGGTGTTGTGTGTATGTGTGCAATTGTCTTTGAAATGAGTGTCCTTTTTGGAGACTGTGAAAACACACTAAAAGAGGTACATTCCTCTTTGGAAAGTCTGATGATGTCTCCATCCTACAAATACTGCAGGAGAAGGGAACACCAGCCAGTAAAGCAAATAGCGCACCGTGTTAATGCGTCTCTTTCTAGTATTATAACATAGTTAGGTAGGGGTTTGAATCCTGAATCCTGCAAAATGTGTGTGTGGTGTGTATGTGTGCAGTTTCCTTTGAGAGGTGTTCCTTTTTGGAGACTGGGAAAACCCAGTAAAGGAGGTACATTCCTCTTTGGAAAGTCTGATGATGTCACCATCCTACAAATACTGCAGGAGAAGGTCAACCAGCCATTAAAGCAAATAGCGCGCCGTGTTAATGCGTCACTCTCTAGTATCATAACATTGTTTGGTAGGGGTTTGCATCCTGCTGACTGTGTGTGTGTCACTGTTGGTCAACAAGGTGTGGGTTTTGCTTTTATTATGGTATGACATAGTATGATGACAACAGAAAGTGCATTGCAGACATCCGGTATCTGCATGGCAAATATATATGTGTACATGTCCCCTCAATCAGTACATAGGTGTGAAGCCTGCATACTACATGAATACATTTGTTTCCATTGACAGGTTGTGCCGCTGCTACTCAGATCGTAGGTCACATATGTATGTATGTGACATGGCCATCCACTGTCGTATTCTGTGACCAAGGTCATCTGTGGCACACACACCCATGACAGTTACTTAAGAGTAGTGTGAGTGAGGGTATATGGCTGGGGTATATGTCAGACATGGTCATACACAACAAAGTCTGCCAAGAATGAACAGTCTTTATAGGTGTACAACTGTCTTGTGGATATGCATTCAGGCCTCTAATGTCTGTGATACACCTTGGGACTCCACAATACCTATGGATATGTGGATACGAAGGGACACATGACATAACATGGGTCTGTATGTACACAATGGTACCCGACATACATGTTGAGGGCTACCACTGGTGTGGTACTGATGGGATAGTATGTATAGTACATGAGGATGACTATGCCATAGTCAGCTTACTGCTATACAGCATGTATCACACAACAGGTATCTGTCTGTATGATACCCTTGTGTAGGATGCGTCCCATCCAGGGAATGCATTGTAGGCCATTCCATGCATTCCCAGATTTGGATGGACACATCCCTAGTGTGTCTGCATGTACCTAAGGGGGCTATATGACACACAGTTGTGGTCACAGTAATAGGTGGCGGTCATCACCACTGGTTAGTGTTATAGTGTAGCACCGGAAGGATCCAATTGATACTAGGTTCCCTACTACTGTGTGTCATTTGTTAGGACATCATCCAATGATTGCTTATAGTCATGCTGTTGAGGTTGTGTATACTACCAGACTGCAAATCATTGACTGATATTAACGGTATCACCCGCAGCATAGTGTCAACCCATGTCATACACACGTCTACCCATGTTAGTACATAACTGTAGTAGAATGCATACTGGCCATTGAAAGATGCAATGGGATGTTAATAATGTGTACGACAGGGTATGCCACACGTCCCATGTGTCCACTATGCACGTACATCCAGGCAGTGCACACCCACCATGTTCACAGATGTACACTTGCTAATTTGTACTGCACACATCACGCACGTACTGTCCACTTGCTAACACATGCTGGCAACACATCACACATCAGCCAAGTGGCACATGGGTGGATAATACATACTCAGACCTAACAGTGTTGTAAAAAATGCTACATTGACAAACAGAGCTTTGATGCATAATGTCTGCTCAGATATACCTACAAGGATATAGTTAGACTTCCTTGTTGACAACTCGCTATTATTGCTACACTGCTGTAGTGTCACCCTGTGCATCAGCACCATGTTAGCCTGTCCCTCCATCGATAATGCAGATGACAGGAGGTGGCACAGGTATCATCATATGCACAGGGCATTTTGTTGTTTGCCAGAGCCTGACATTGATCCATTCAATCGACATGTCTGTGTGTGTGTGTGTGTGTGTGTGTGTGTGTGTGTGTGTGTGTGTGTGTGTGTGAGTGTGTGTGTGGGGGGACAACAGTACAGCATGAGCCAATGTTGATGTAATGTGTGTGTGTATGTATGAGCCCTAGTTGTTTGCTTAATGTGTGTGCATCTGCATGCACACAGCTCCACCATGTGGCTGCCATATACGGTGGTTTGTGGGACAGCCACAGACTGTACCTGCTTGGCTGTTCAGATCACTGTCTCCGGCCATGGACACAGTACCTGTGCCTGGCAGAAGTGCTACGGATGGTATCGGGTACCAACCCTGACTGGGTACTGTCATCAGAGGCAGAGGTATGATGACTGGACCCATGTTCCTGTTGGGACTGGCCAGAGCCACGTGCACGTGGTCTACTGGGATGGACAATGGACAGGCCAGCACCAGCATTGCTGGGGCTGGTACTGCCACTACGGGAGTGGCTGTGAGCTGTGGGCCATCCGTGACCACTGCCAGCTGTTGCTGTTGCTGGCATGCGTCCGCGTCGACGTTGCAACCATCCCACACAGTCCTGGCTTGAGGAAGACATGTTGTGGAGGGCATCTATTGTCTCCCCCCAACGTCTATCAATGACCTCAGTGTATGTCTGGATGGCATTGGCACTGGCAAGGTCACGGATGCTGTCATTAATAGCTGTGTTATGTGCCCTCTGTGCCCTAAGTCCCTGCCTGGTGTACCATTCCATACGTGCCTGAGCCTGCATTACAGCCCAGAACATAGTGGTCGTCGTAAGACCTGTGAGGGCACGCCTGCCAGGGGCAATACGGCCAGTGGTGGTCCCCCGAGAACCCCTGGACCTCCGCCTATGTGGTACCATTGTGGGTCTACGGCTATGGCTGCTGTGAGGGGATGCATGTGCCATGGGTACCACACTCTCCTGGTCAATGCCAACTGTATGCTGTCCCTCCCATATGGCCATTGGTGGTGAGGGATGTAATGGCAGTATGAGTGTGCGCATAGATGGGGTTGAACACTGTGTACTGTCGATTGGTGGACCAACGACAGACCCTGTCAAATCTACCTGTGCCAAAATATATGTTTCATCATCACCACTATCCGTGGCAGTGGCTTCAGGTCACCTGCTGCTTTCGCCAAGCCCTACCTCAGAACCTGTGAGAGGAAGACAGGAAACACACGTTACGGTCTGCACATGCACACATGCACACATGCACACAGGAACACATGCACACAGGAACACATGCACACTCCTCACTGCAGCAGATACACACACACAACAGACTTCCAAATCATACTCAATACTGGTTGAAGGTGGGTGACAGTGTCTCAAGGCAAACAGTCATGCACACGTGTCAGCATGCAGAATAAGTGTTGCTCAAGTCCATGCAGTGTGAGTGTAGACAGCCATAGTTGATGACAGTGTACATGGCTGTGGTGCATGTGTGTACATGTTCAGTGATTGCCTACACCCTGGAACACAATGTGTACAAGGACACAACATTTCTGTGCAAGTATTATAAGCTCTGCAATGTCCTGTGCACCATCACATGCAGGTATACATACCATGGCTGCGTGTGTTATCTGTGTTTCACATGGATTTCCATGTATGATTGCAGTTTCTGTGTCTGTAGCAGGTAACTGTGGACACAGGTGTAGCACATGCATGCTATGTACACATACGGGATGGGTGGTGCATGTATACGTGATGGGACACCAATCCTGGACATGGCCATTGTAACAGTATGGGGTGTAGTACCATTAGCCATCATCATCATGCATCATGTGGTCACTCAAGGCCACTAAAGTGTGCTAGACCACCACCTAGCAAGCTGTACCTGAACCGCAGTGCCGTGGCTAAGTTCACAATTACACAGCCACGTTGCACAAGGGTGTGTGAAATGTCCAATAGGGAGCATTGCCTAACATGACTGTGTTATGTGTTGAGGAGTGCTGCACAGCCCCATGCTAGGCCCCTACCCCTCAGGTATGGTATGTGTGGTGTGTGGATGACATGTGGGATACTGAAGTGTGACCTGGCAGCGGGTGTCCGGTTACACTATGTGTAGCATGTTGAGGTGTACTGCATATGACAAACGTGTTATGTTGTGTACATGTTTGTCAACTATGCCTATCCAATGTGCAGTACAGTGTTGCCACATTTGTGTCTGATGCTCTGTGCATTGCATGTGAATGAGGCAGCTGCTGATATTACTGAGATGTTTCATGTCTCACAGCAAACATGCACAGCATGCATTATGCGTAGGTGTGTTATGTGTACATGGCCTACACCTCACCTATGACATGCACAGTTCAATACCAAGTTTATAGTGTTAAAACACTCACCAGCATGTAACATCTGCCCTGCTGTCACACCAGCGGGACCTTCAAGAATATGACAGAGTTTGTCAGTGGCCACACCTGTGACATTGCTACTGTGAGTGTGCTAAACTACAGTAGAACAACAGGCATAGGTGTACAGATACTATTCAAATTATCAGTATTGCACACAATAGGCAGCACAACTGCTAAACACAGTACACATCTCACACATGCATAATCTAACAATACAGGTAACAGTAGTCTACAGCTAAGGCATGTTACCTGCACGCTCCATGTCACTATGCTGGGTGGCTCCGGACTCCATGACGATACATGTGTGATGTTGTTGTTGCTGTAGGCCAGGAGCCACCACACTTAGCAGCAGTTCCTCCACTCTGGTGAGGGGGGGATGTATGGCCACCCCACCACCTGTGGCAAGCTGTTGTCTGTGGATATCAGATGCACACCGCCGGACATGTCTAATTAAATCACTGCAGTGATGGCGTACCTGCTGATATGTCCAGTTATGCATGCCTATGTCATTTACCCGACGAACAAGTTCTTGCCGCAGTGCAGTACGCTCCTGCTGGTGCTGGCTGGCCCTTGAAAACAGCAGGGTATTGTGCTGTACCAGGCTGTGGTGGATTCCCTGTTCCTCTGTAGCTGTGTAGCAGGGGTTCCTGTGATGAGCCATAAGCCTGGAAGACAAGTAAATGATATGTGTGAGCAAGTCATGTGGCACACAACATTATACAGTACAGATATCAGTTAACTGCCATATATAGCATCTGTTCGTCTGTCAGAGGATACACACATTCAATACCACATATCAGTGCTCAGCCCACAACTGGCTGACAGTGCCTGCCACACTCCATATGACACACCGGTATACACCAGTATTCGGCTCACTGTTTGGGATCCAATGCACAGCCTTGCCAGGGGGGTACATATCAAGCTAATGCATGCAGATTTATGTCATCCATTGCAATGAATGTGAAGTTGGATATGAAGAAACTGCCAGGAACCACCATGAAAAGTATAAAGCAGATTTATTGAACGAGCGCTTTCACGCACACACAGGTGCGCTTCATCAGGTTACAAATTACATAAAACCAATGCAGAATATATACACAAAACCACAATAATTAAGCAATTAATCAACGGTTAATTACCTAGTTAAAAACAACAATCATTCTACATTTAAAGAAACAAGTTCCAAGTTTGTATATAATATTATGCATCCACACTGCCATTAAATTAATTTTAATGGATGTATGGTAGTTTTAGTATATGATATAATGTGAGGCATTCTTTATGCCTTGATCTGCTAGTAATGAATGAAAAATATATTAATGGTTTAAATAATGTACTGGTTTTTTACATGATAGTTTTTAGATATATTTGATGTAAGCACCATTGATATATTCTGTTGTAAAAATGCTCTTTATTGAATGTTAGTGTTTTAATACAGACGTAGAAATTACGTTCACCAAGGTTCATATTATATGGATCTTGGAACTTGTTTCTTTAAATGTGGAATGATTGTTGTTTTTAACTAGGTAATTAACCGTTGATTAATTGCTTAACTATTGTGGTTATGTGTATATATTCTGCATTGGTTTTATGTAATTTGTAACCTGATGAAGCGCACCTGTGTGTGCGTGAAAGCGCTCGTTCAATAAATCTGCTTTATACTTTTCATGGTGGTTCCTGGCAGTTTCTTCATATCCAGCTTGCTTTTTTCGTGGTGGCAGGAGCCTTTGAATGATCGGCATTTGTTTTTTGCTGTTAGTTTTATTATTAATGAATGTGAAGTACAGTTACAGTATAACCAGTAACCCACCCTAGTCGTTGATGCCATACCCCTACCTAACATATGTGCACAGTTGTTAATATAGCTGGCATACTACAGTATGTTACAGCAGTAACAGAGTATACATGTTGCTAGGTACACACGCAAACCCTGCATCACACATGTGATTGCAGACATGGTACAGGCATCATTACACACACATCAGACATTCATACCATACACAGAGTATACACAAAGCACAAAAGGAGGGGGAGTATCTATATTCATCAAAGATACCTACACCTCCAGGTTAGTGGCACTGCACGAAGCATTGGAAACCATCCATGTGCAACTAACAGCGGGCAAAACTACCTTTCAGTTTGTAGCCTGCTACAGAACACCCTTCTGATTACAGGAACCCCACTTGGCATTCCTGAGAACACTGGAGAATATGAAGGTCTCTCCAAACACTATGTTATTGGGTGACTTCAACTACCCAAGCATTGACTGGGAAAACTACTCAAGCCCAAACACCCTCGACCAACAGTTCCTTGAATTTATAAACTCTAACGCAATGGAACAACTGGTCACCACTCCCACAAGAGGGAACAACATATTGGACCTGGTCATCACCAACATGGGGACTCTATGTTCCACACCAGAGGTAAACCCCTCATTGGTAAGATCAGACCATAAACAAATTTCCCTGGACATCCATATCCCGTCCCACCCCAGCCAAGGAAATCACTGTAAAGAATTTCTCAAAAGCCAACTTTGCACTTCTCAAGACTGAGGTGGAATCCTTCAAAGCCCCTGGGCCAGAGGATAATACAGCCCAATCCGCAGAATCCTTTACAAATGCATTCTATGAGCACCTACAGGAATGCATGGATCGTGCTATCCCAAATAAAACCAAGACTCACTCCTCCAAAAACAGGAGACCGGTCTGGTGGACCCCTCCATAAATAAGCTATACAACAGAAGGAGGAAGCTACTACATGACAGAGCAAAATCCCAAAAAGGGAAGGCATCTCTGATCAGTATTAGCAAGAAACTTTGATCCCTCATAAAATCATCAAAGGCCAGCTTCGAAAGAAATATTGCCCTAGACACTAAAGATAATCACAAGGCCTTCTTTAGTTATGTCAGGAACATGGGCGGAAACTCCCAGATATGCTCTGAATTGTTGCATAATGGTACAAAATATACCTAACCTACAGACATAGCCAACATCCTGGCAGACAGATTCAGCGCAAACTCTCCCCCCTTACCCCCCAAAGGAGCAAATGCCTATCCCAACTGAATGTAACCTCCCTGACATCACAGATGCACAGGTGAAAGCTGTCCTCTCCAAAGCAAAAAACACAGCATCTATGGGACCGGATGGTGTCCCAGGCTGTGTCTTACACAAGCTCCAAGAAGAAATGAACCCTCACATTAAGTCACTGTTCAAACTTAGCCTTACTACAGGATATGTACCCAAAGAATGGCGTACAGCTACAGTGGTCCCACTCCACAAAGGTGGTGCCACAATGGACCCCAGAAACTATCGCCCCATAAACCTGACTAGTCTGGTCTGTAAAGCTATGGAGTGTATTATCATGGAACTCATAAACAAAGACATTGGGAGTCTCCAGATACTGGACCCTACCCAATTCGGCTTTGTTAAGGGCAGATCTTGCCTCTTAAACCTAGTTGATTTCTTTGAAACAGTTACCAAAGCCATAGATGAGGGCAAGGTAGTCCACACAGCCTACCTGGACCTCTCAAAAGCCTTCGAAACAATACCCCACTCGGGCATCATAAATAAGCTTACCAGCTTAAATATCAACCCCTATATCACAAGATGGGTTGCAAACTGGCTCAGAGATAGAACCCACATGGTCAGAATCACAGGTGCCATGTCCGAATCCAAACCAGTTACAAGTGGCATCCCACAGGGCTCAGTTCTGGGACCTCTCTTGTTCGGTATATACTTTTCTGAGGTTCAGGCTAACACGGGGGGATTATGGCTGACAAAGTTCACAGATGATTGCAAACTGGGGGCCATAATCGAATCTCCAGCTGACACAAGCATCCTCCAAAAGGGTCTCAAGCTAAATGCTAAAAAGTGCATAGTCATCCCCTTTGGGAAAAACAAGGTGCCCACAAACTACCACGTAGGTGGTAATCCATTAAGTACGGAAGAAGTAATTAGAGATTTGGGGACCAACGTAGATAGTAATCTCTCCTTTGATAATCACGTTGCCAAAGTGGTTAGAAAGACATTCTATATAGCCCACTTTATCACGAAAGGGTTTGCATCTAGATCAAGAGAGGTCATTGTGCCCCTCTACTCGTCACTCATCAGGCCCATAATTGAATACAATGCCCCTTTTGGGATGTACCTTACCCGACACCTGCAGCAACTGGAGAGACCCCAAAAGTACCTCACCAAGAGGATCATGGACTACAAACAGATGTCCTATGCAGCTTGACTAAAGAAACTCCAGCTCTACTCAGTTGCTTATTTCTACTCAGAGGCGATCTATGCCTGACATACAAAGCCATGTCAAACCCAGAATTAGTGGACATGCTCCACCTCAAAAAATCCAAGTCCCTTAGAGCTACACACTCCAGGGACCTAAACCTCAGCACAAAAATAAATAGGACATGCTGGAGGGACAGATTCATTTCCCAGAAGCTCCCCTCACTCTGGAATAGAATCCCAATTCATGTTAGACATAGCCTCTTGCTGACCCTCTTCAAGCGAAATCTGGACGCGAGGATGGGAAATCGCAAATTCACCCCTGGGATCTCTTCTGTGTCCTTGTTAGACAGAGGCACAGTAAACTAATCTTAAAAGGGTACCTTCTATGACCTACTTTACAGAGGCACAGTGGGCTAATCTAATAGGGAGGCGGAAGCCAAATACACTCTGGCTAGGCTTATAAATGGCCTAGGGCAGATAGCCTAGTATCTACCTATGAACCTATGAACAAATGTATGCTAACACAAAT
Organism: Protopterus annectens; assembly: GCF_019279795.1. Classification (NCBI taxonomy): domain Eukaryota; kingdom Metazoa; phylum Chordata; order Ceratodontiformes; family Protopteridae; genus Protopterus; species Protopterus annectens. The sequence continues at coordinate 909,546,523 of NC_056729.1, forward strand.
GAGCATTTGCTATGTACCTTACAGTACTGTGTGCCCCTACTTACAGATACCTATGCCTGAGGAATGTAATCTGTGCAGACTGCAGGAAACACACAAGACAGTGTTACCAGGGAATGTGAACATACATCATACTGTGCTGTTTACGCCTACAGATTCAGGTGGTACAACAGTTCTAATGTCGGATGGATTCACCAGCAGTATCACTTACTGAGCATACATGTATTGCGTCAGCCTATGATTGGACACCACAGTCGTACACAAGGACCTACGTCACAACATATACCATCCTACTATGTCTGCATCCCAATAACTGACACATCTTTCTCTGGCCTCACACGTAGGACACAAATGACCATGATGGAAACAACCTCACTCCTAGCTATCACACCATCACAGACCTTGCACACATTCACTGTCACACTCATTCTACCTCACATAGCTGGTATTGCACTGTGTACATGTCTGTGTGTATTGTGTCATAAGTAGGTAATACGCTATTGTCCCTGGGGCATACAGCAGCCTAGCCATATGCTACTCTGGCCTGTGACACACATGTAATTAGATTTCACTTCCTCCTGTCAACTGGATACACAGAGGTGATTCCCAGGGCATGTTACCTATCCCCCAGACAATCATCAGGGGTATGTCTGACATCTGCTACTGAGGAGCCTTGTTTGTTCATGCTGGGTGGTTTACTCCAGAGTATGGCATATTTGCCAATAGGAGCCTATCCCTCCAGCATGTGCTGTTTAGTGATGTTGCGGGGACTAGGGACCTAGGCCATGTAGCCCGGTGGGATTGTGAGGTGTTGACATGGTGGTTGTCTGACTGCTATGGGTGTGGCATGCCTCTGTATGTTTGGCAGAGGTAATCTCTGGGTGGCCGGTATACAACGCACTGTAACTGTGGTTATGTGAGTCAGTCTGCATAGGGTATGTGTTTCAGGGCAGTATTACCCTTTGTGAGGTATGTCTGTGGACTTTCCACTTGCTGTAGTTGTCCTGTGAGGTACATACCACATGGGGCATTGTGATGAGTACAGGGGGACACTGACCTATATTTCCGTACATGACACATCGTTTGTAATTACACGTACCACGTAGACAGATTACAAGACTAGTGTGGCACTGTGAATATCAAAGGGGAGGCTACTGTCCACCTGTGTCCCATGTTCCCTTCTGACACCTTCAGTGTTAGTCAGGCAACCACCTATCTGGTAGTTAGTGGGTAAAGTGTTTTGGAATGGGGTATGGCACTGCAGTATCAACACTGGTGTTCAGTCCATGCCTTGGTCACCAGGCACCTGTTGCAATACGTCTGACCCTGTGTCTCCCTCTCTCACTATATATACATATATATATATATATATATATATATATATATATATATATATATATATATATATGAATATTTATATACATATACATTTATATATCACTCTATATATACATATCTATGTATATCTATATACATATATGTATATATATATATATATATATATATATATATATATATATATATATATATACACATATCTATATATATCCATAGATATCCATATGCATCTGTATATATCTATATATCTCTATATATATATCTATATATGTATATATCTATATATATCTATATATGTATATATCTATATATCTACATATCTGTATATCAATATGTATATCTATATATGTATAGATGCATATGTGTATATATATATATATATATATATATATATATATATATATATATAGATACACACATACTTGTAAACAGCCACTGCTGTACATATACATGCACATATATGCAGATATACTGGCCACCTTTCATGGTGGGAATATCAATTATGGAACAGTTGTGAGACATATGATTATGTAATAATATTGCACAGTGTTGTGCCGAATGCATTTCGCTGTCCTCAGGCCATATAGCTGTAGCAGACCTCACTGGCTGTAACTCAGTCCCACAGCATTTAACCACCACATGACATATACCTGCACTGCTTGCTGTTTTCAATGCCACACACTACAACCTACATAGATATGTGCACATAGCAACCTTCAAATAAATATATATGTCCAGCCTTCACTAACAGTTGCAATATGTCCCTTGCCCTATGCACATCTGCATATACATATAGGTACGAACTGCTACCACATAAGGAGTGTTCACAGAATGTAGAGTACCCTTCAGACACATCATTCGGATGCCAGCAAATACATCTGTGTTACATACCTTACCTTTGTATTTCTCACCTCAGTCTGTTGTACCTGTTGATGTTTTTTTTATTTTTATTTGTTTAGGTCGGTGTCCTCCACTGCCTCTGTTTGTTTTATTATTTGTTTTGGTTGGTTGGTGTCTCCAACCGCTTCTGTTATTTTTTTTTTGGTTTGGTCTCTCCAACTGTTTGTCTGTCTGTCTGTCTCTCTCGCTTGCTCTCTCTCTCTTCAGTTGCTGCAATGATATTATTGCATGTGTGGACAGCAATTACAGGCTGCTTTTTTAGGTATCTGCACATGTGAATGTGATGGCCTCTGCACCAATTGGTGCCCACCATTTAGTAATTGCATGCAGCCTGCTGTGTGGTAATTGCAGTTCTCACTGTGATTTCAGGACACTGCTATAAAATGATAGGTTAGGTAGGCGTAGGCCTTTCAGTTTTGCAAGGTGGGGACTATGCTTGTTTGCTGTGGACACTGTTGTGTCAGTCAGAAGGTTGGTATATGTCTCATATCTGAAGCTGGGTTGTAGCCAGTGAAATGCATGTTGTACTAAAACCTGACGGTTGCTTCTTCAAGTACACTCTTCTCAGTGTGTAAGGTTACTCACACCTCCTAATGCTAACACTGGATACATGGGAGTATGTACTTTCTTTTGGAATTAGGGAATTGACTGGCATACAACAGTAGTCATTGCAATGTATTCCTATGGCTTTCCTATTTTCCCTTTACATTCAGTCCTTGTAATGCATGTTATGTTTCTTTATTGCAATGTATTCCTATGGCTTTCCTATTTTCCCTTTACATTCAGTCCTTGTAATGCATGTCATATTTCTTTATTGCAATGTATTCCTATGGCTTTCCTATTTTCCCTTTACATGCACTCCTTGTAATGCATGTTATATTTCTTTATTGCAATATATTCCTATGGCTTTCCTATTTTCCCTGTACATGCACTCCTTGTAATGCATGTTATATTTCTTTCAGCACCAAGTTATTGTATATATGCTGGGGCTTAGTGGTACATCATGCAGACTGGTGAGTCCAAGGTGTGGGGTTTGAGACTGACAAGGGCTTTGTCATACAGAGTGACAAAGGCACTTTTAAGCAGTTATAATCGAGTTGGCGTGGGTTTGCGCGATGCTAAGCAACGCTTAGCTTATTGTATTTTAGCAATACTAAGCTAAGCTTAGCTTAGCGTATTATATGTTAGCAATAATAAGCGAAGCTTGGCGGAGCTTATCATATCTTAGCAATGCTAAGCTAGGCGCACACATGCGCACACTGGTGCAAACCCGCTTACTACTGTTTACAAGTGCTCACTCCCGCTAACCCCCGTGCTCATGTCTTTGACAGAAAAGTAAATGGGGAGATAGGAATGTGGTGATAATGGGTGCTCAAAGAGGGGAAGACAGTAGGGAAACTAGCTTGGGATGTACACGATGGGTGTGGAGAAGGTCCATAGCTGCCCATTTCTTTACCAGCAACAGCTGTGCATATGCAATACATTAGGTGGGATATTTGAAACCTTCGACCCCTGAGAGAGTGGTGAGGACATCTAAGTATGTTGTACTACCAATTATGAATATCAGGCACATGCACTGTTTGTGAACAGCTATACTGTCATTCGTACGTTACTCACATCTGAACAGTTTGTGGTTTGTGTTGGCATTAGCACAGTCTGCTCAGGATGACTGGACATATTTCTGTACTGTGTATGCTACCTACACCCTTGGTTGTGCCTGACTACATGGGTATAGAGTACCTTTGGGTAGGGGTGCTGAACTGCAGTGTGCATTATTTATTATCGTGTGATGTTTATCTTGCTGAGCATGCAGAGTTGCTGTGTACCTGTAAGTCTATGAAGGCTTGTAGTCTGTCTGAGTAGCTCCCACCTGTGGACATATCCAGATGGAGACAGAGGTCAGCCTAGTATTCTTTGACTGTGCACCACAGCAGTCTTTTCAGCACCTGAACAATGGCATTGTCACAGGTGGTTGTTAGCAGTACATGGCTACATGTTTTGCTATTTCTGTGTTGTACTTCTACATAAGGGCATGCTTGTGGAATTCATACTACAGCTATTTGCAGAGTGTGTAACAGCAGACAAGCTGATATGCCTGTGTGTTTCTGACTCTTCCAGGCCTCAGATACTCTCACGTATATATTTGAACAGCCTCAGGGAAAGGTACATATAACTGGGATACACCTGTGATATAGTTCTGACATTTTTCAGTTCAGACTTTGGGTGATTCAGAGCATTTCTATTACTACATCTTTTCTGACGTGCAAGCAGTGTCTACTCTCACTTATTGACATTTGTTATGAAGTGAGATTCAACACCTTTCTGCCTACTGTTAGTACATTTCACAGGGAGTCAGAGGGGCACAGCTAACGTTTGTTTACTAATCAGGGTCATCACTGTAGAGCAGTCACTGTTAGGAGGTCTAGCCTGTGACCAATGCTAATATGCCAGTGTGTATCCTGCTCTGATACTGTGTGGGATTTGTAAGCTGCTACTGTAACCTTATTCCCTACTAGCATGGCTGATTCTCTTTTCACAGTCATGTCATGCAATTCAACTACACCTGCTGGTTAAGGCCCACAGAACAAGATTTGTGTTATGCCATTCCTATTTTCCCTTTACATTCACTCATGGTAATGCATGTTAAAGTGCTTTCAGCACTAAGTTATTATATATTTGCTGTGATTTAGTGGTACTTCATGCAGACTGGTGAGTCCAAGGTCCCTGGTTCGAGACTGACAAGGGTATTTTTATTTTGCTGCTAAGCAATACAAGGGCCCTGTCATACAGAGTGACTAAGGCACTTTTAAGCAGTTATAAGTGGGTTTGCACGGGTTTGCGTGACGCTTAGCGATGCTTAGCTAAGCGCATCCTCGCTTACTACTGCTTAACAGTGCTTACCCTTGCTAACCCCCGTGCTAATTTCTTTTAAAGAAAAGAAAATGGGGAGATAGGAAAGTGGTGAAAAAGGGGGCACAGAGAGGGAAAGACAGTAGGAAAACAAGCTTGGGATGTGCAGGAAGGGTGTAGGGAAGGCCCATAGCTGCCCATTTCTTTAACAGCAACAACTGTGCATATGTTGAAAATTTGGAGTGAGGTTTGAGACCGTCCACCCCTGAGACAGGGGTGAGGACAACTTAGTTTGTTGCACTGCCAATTAGAATTATAGGTGTATATGTCCTATGGACATGTGTGCAAAATGGGAAGCTATGTATGGGGCATAATTTTTTTTCGGGTACAGATTGCCCATTTTTTTTTTTTTTTGTCAGGTGAGAGTGGTAAGTGAAGTAGGGGAAGTAGGTATATTTGGGGAGGTAGGTTGGGGAGGTAAACAGACAAGACAAACAAGACGCATACAGGGGCGGAATCTGACACATGGGGTGGGTGAACACAATTGACGGGGAAGGTTGTTTGGAAATTGCAAGCCCATGAGCCCACAGATGGTAACAGTGGAACTGAGATCCCCACTCATGGGCAGTCACCACTGCACCTTCACAGCCCCAGGGGTGGCTGTGCTGGGGGCTGAGTAGGACGGTCAGGCTCACCCGTGAGAAGTGCCACTCTCACCTCAAGCTGGCGTAGGGGATCAGCGACTGAATGCTGGATCTCCCTACGCACCACAACCCGGACCCTTCGAACGGTGAGAGGTGGCCTTTCTCCGCCCATGCTTGCATGGGGGGGATGAGCCCCATCCCCTGCAGCGCTTCCACCCGAAGGTGGCACAGGACCAACAGAGGAGGGGAGTCCGGGCTGGGCACCAGAGCCACTGGTGCCAGGTGCACTCGCCAACTGAGGAGGGACAGGTGGGTCCGCTGGGACCAGCCTTCCCATATGTTCTGTGATTAAGTGTGTTTCATTACAACATAAACAACAGCATTCCAGATTAGTTGTAACAGCATGCAGTAATATTCCCATTAACCCAACACACCACAGTTCCAACAGTTGAACAGCAAACATAACACATGCATATAATGAACAACAGTGGTTATTCCAAATGCATGCAGGGATGATTGGTAGCAACAGGCCACCATGAATGTGGTGTTTGAACAGGGCACATGCATCAACATGAGTGCAAATATTTATAGAACAATTGCACATATATCCCAACAAATATTTAAGATTACACATACTCATTGAGGTGTGGAATTGCATGGTTTAACAGTAGGGTGTAGGAAAAAACCTCTGTTAACATCTTATAAACAGTTTTACTCTACACTACATTCCTAGTGACTGCAGGTGTATATTCCCTACATGTATTATTACACTTGCCACCATGCATTAGGTTGTGTAGTGGGTTTGGCTAGTTCAATCTATACTTGACCTATATCTCGCATACTAACTGTCCAGGATGCAGATGTTACTGCTACATATTTCATGGTTGCATTTATATTTCTTTATCTACATATCTGGATGTTTTCACGTGACATTTTCACTTTAAATTGTACAGAACCCTGCATTTATTGAAGCACACTTACATTTCTGGGGAACATATTAGCATGCTACTCGTGTGCCAGATTTACTTATGCATGCCAGCCAGTAACTGACTGTCGAGGACTGTATATTTACTTCACAGCTACTAGCACTTCCATCACCCACTTTAGATGGGACTGCAGAACTCTGGGTTGCCAGCACTTTCTAACACATTACTATTTGCATAATGCAAGGGTACAACAACATTTCATACTAAGTGAAACAGACACACTCTGGGTTTTAGACCTTTATTAATGACATTACACACTTTTCCACAAGCTCACTCCTTTATTTGTTTTAACGGTATATATGGCAGACTTTTCACGACATATTATACCTTTATTAATAGGTTAGCACACTCTTTTTTCAGGCTCACTCACATATTCTTTTATATGACAGTGCCTGCAGAGATATTATTCCAGATATTTGTTACCTTTCTTAATGGGTTACTACACTCTTTTTCTGCCTCTCTAATGTTTTTATCTGACAGTACATGCAGAGGACTTATTCAGTCCATTTTATGGCTGTATTATTGGACTACAACACTTTCTTTCATGTTCCCTCCCATATTTTATATAACAATACATGCAGAATAATCACTAACCTGCCTGGCGGCACACCCTTAGCAGCCTATTTTCATAGGCTTGCTGATTCGTAACATGGTAACCTGCAGCTGTAAAGTAAATGAAGGGATATTGAGACATTCCTATCCGTTATACATACGCCATTTTAAATCTTTACATACTACATTCCATGGCTACATACTCAGTTGTGGGGCATCCCACATCCCACGGGCCTCCTGTATCCACTGGTTCAGATGGTCCTCCTTTCGTCTCTTCAGGTCCGCATGGTGGTGACGGACCTGCTCACCAGTCCGGGGAATGCCTGTGGCACTGGTGAGGTCATGAGCTAAATGGTTCCAAGCCTCTGCCTTGTACTCCGTCCTTGAACTGGCCCTGCAGGAGTCTTGCCTCATGATGGTGGACTAGGAGCCAAACCATGTATTTGGACTCCTCGGTGCCCCATCTCTGCGCTCGGAAGCGCACTCCCTCTCCAACACCAGACATTCTGACCACAGATGTGAGCTACAATCAGTTATGGAGTGTATTCCTGCCTGTGTGGCTTAAATATGCCGCATTTCCCACACTTTTTTGTTATTGGCCATTTTGTAAAATTCTCGGCTGACTGCAGACCTGCTTAGTAATGGTTAGACTACCATTCCTAGGTTTATGTATGTTAATAGTGGCTGTTTCCCCTATGTTGTCATGGCTTAGTGGTTCTGTACTTTGATTATGATGCAAAGGATCCTGGGTTCAAACCTTGTCATTCTTTTATTTTAATACTGTCTAGACAGGCTAGGGGGTGTGGCTGCGTTTAAGCAACTTAGCTCTACGTTGCTCCCCTGTGCCCTATGGTGCCCTGGTTGGTGCGGCGCGCACGTCGGCGCAAACACATTGCGCTGGGTAAAGCATTTTTCAATGTTGGGCAACTCTATTGTGCTGGGTAAAGCGTTATTACACTATGGGCAACTCTGTTTAGCTGGGTGAAACGCTATTAAACTATGGGCAACTCTGTTTAGCTGGGTGAAGTGCTATTAAACTATGGGCAGCTCTGTTTAGCTGCATAAAGTGCTATTAAACTATGGGCACCTCTGTTTAGATGGGTATAGCGCTATTAAACTATGGGCACCTGTGTTTAGCTGTGTAAAACGTTGCTTAACGGCAGGCTATTATATATCTGAGTCTTTTAAAAATATATATTTTGTTCACTGATACATTGGCCATGTCACTGCTTTTAATGGTATTTTAATCAAATTTGTCTGGTATTACTTCAAATACTGATTTAAAACATGAATAAAAAGGGGAGTGGTGGGACTCGAACCGTGAATGTCTTCTCTTTGTGCATACGCTCTACCATTACGCTATTGCTATTTTGATTAATTTGCATAAGTAGTTCTTATATGCTCTTCAATGTCACAATTGCTAACTGTGGTTAAGCAATGGGCACACCCGCGCAAAGTAGTGCAAATACGGGCAGCTATATCGTGGATTTAAAAAAAATTTAATTTTTTCCGTTTTATAACTCTGATGGGGGTTTACAGTGTCAGGGAGTGTGGTGTTGGGTGCAAGTACATTTGAGCGGACTCGCTCTTGTCTGTTGACATTATGCTTTTTAAAACCTTGCAGGGGCGTGGACTTTTCGACTGCTCGGCAGTCGGACATGCCCCTTGCTTGCCTACTCAGTCCGTGTAAGAGTTACGGATGAGTCAGCGTGCCCTCATGAATATTCATGGCATGCTGATGTCATACCGTTCAACTGCAGCCTCCGAGTAAGACATATTAAGTCTTACACGGAGGTTTTGTGAATCTGGCCCATTATCTTTATTCATCTAGAACAAATCTAGGAGGTTGTACCACTCTCTGTCTATCTATCTATCTATCTATCTATCTATCTGTATATCTATCTATCTCTCTGTCAATCAATTTCTTAACATATTTTTACTCAGGTTTAAAATAATAATAAACAATCATAAACAAATTGATTGCAAGTATAAAAAACTCAAGTAAGAACAACAAACCATAGCTACCAAAACAATGCAGTGAACAGAATGGTCCAGGGGGTATCCTGCAAAGGTTTAAGTTCAAGAAATGCCAATGACTTCATACTATAGTCCAGTGTATGGCACCCTAAGTCTCCATTTGCCTATTGCGTGGGTCTAAGCAAGTCACTTTGTCAAACAGTGTTCCTATGTTGCCTCTGAAAAGAGGCTTTTGTCTTGTGCATGTATCCAGTTAACAAAGTAACTAAAATAAAATAATAAAATAAATAAAGTAATTAGTACAACTGACTAAAAGATCAGCTAACATGCATCATAATTTCTGGCCATTTGTGTGCTTTAAAATATACTTTTTAACATGTATTCATATTTAATTATTATTCAAAATGTTTGATTGTTTGGGGATTGGCATAATGGTTGAGGTGTTTACCTCCCAGGTACAGAGCCTGATTATCATCTTTGATCACTATCTGGTTATTAGCTAGGTATTTTATAATCTGCAGACTGATTGCCTTGTGTTTACTCATAAACCTTCAGACATTTTATTATAAATGTGATTACTTTTAGTATTTAACTGCCAGGATGGCTGGATGTTTTCTTATAAAATGAGAGGAAGTGATTTGTTTTTAGTTCTGATCATGTTATATTTTACACTGTGGGAACAAAAGTGCTTAACTTTCCTCAATAAACTGTGGCTGTAGAACCAGGTCAACGATCTATGAACTAAATGTCAACTTCTTCATATTAACCAGTGATTAGTGATATAAAATGTGACCACAGCTAACATACTGAATTGTAACATTCTGTTCTCTTTAAAAGTAGAGGACATGAGTAATCCCAGAACTGCCTGTTGTTGATTGCAATGTTTTAAGTCTCCAATTAGCATAATCCCATAAATAGATAAAACCAAAATAATATGTAACAGGTCTTTTTTTATGGTTCTCTAGCAACTTCCAGTTGTGACTAGCAGCTGTGTGGCTATTTCCTAAAGCAACAATTTCTTCCTAGTGCCATCTGATGAGAGGAAAGGTATCTGGGAAATGAAGGTATTACTCCACCTTTCTAAGGCCATTGTTGGCATTACAGGAAGGGGAAATGTAATAGAACCAGTAGTATTGTCCATGCTAACCAGTACACCAGGGTTTATCCCATAAGTTTTACCCTCAGAATGTAGACATTACTATGTCATAGGTGTGGACATTGAGGTGTGACTGAGAAGGATGTACCTGACCCCAACCATATAGCAACCAGACATATTCACCATTTCACATGTCCAGTCTACCAATTTCTATGAGTCTCATCCTCCACTAGAGCTCAAGGTGATACCTGCCTATCAAGCATACTCTATCTTCCCTGTGATGCTGTGATGGACACTTTTGTCCTCCCTGCCAGCATTATCAGAAGATACCAGATTTGCTAATTATTCCTGGTTTCCTAGGCCATTTTCAGAGCTTTACCCCAGTACACTGCCAGCCTGATTAAAAATACATAATAAATCTGCAACATTATTATACTCTGAGGATGGCACGTTGACGAACACTAGGAAAATAAAAGGCAAGTTTAGATGGAGTTATGTATGTGCTATTAAATATCATATCTTAAATTTACAATATAAGTTTAAAAAAATATATAAACTAAATAGCTGTGACTAAAGTGAGCACTTTGGGATCAGTTCAATATACAAATAACAATAAATAAATAAATAAATAAATAAATAAATAAAATAACTAAATAAAAAGGATATCCCTAGACTCATTGATCATATCCTGCCTTCACCATTGTGGGCCAACATTTAATACAAACTACATGTTATCTTGAAAACACTGCCCTCTAACACAGTTACCTTATAACTCTACATTATCCTAGAGAATCAGAATGTTTCATAAACCCCGGAGAACTGACATAAATTGTTTTCCTCCTCAAGCTTTTTTTAATTTAAGCAGGGTGTAGTTCAAAGTCGTGTATGTTGATTATAGACGACATATAAGTCAATGTCCAGAAGCTTTATTAGTATTTCATTGTTTAAAGCTTTATAGGCCAAGCAGAGTTTACCCCAATACTGCTGATATGTTAGCTGTGCAAGTTAAGGTATATTAATCTTATGATAATCTAGCTGTTTGCATGTTGAAATAAATGTGTTGAATCTCCTCTGCACCTGTTTTAAAAATTGATTGTCAGTTTTGGATTAACCAAAAAAACTAAAAGTGTACCCTCGTATACAACAGACTGTGATAACCAAATAAGCAAATGAGGATCTGAGGCTCCACTATAGTGGCTTTTATATAAACAGCAAAATTTAAAGAATAAATCATGCTTGTTTCAAATAGTATAACAAAAGAAAACCTCATTCAGCTTAGTTTTTAATAAAAGTATGTAAGTCATATTGGATTCTTGCTGGAGGCAGCTTATATTAATGAAGTGAAATGGTAAGAAAAATCTATTTTATAAAAAAATGTCAACTTATTAAGTAAGTGAAATATGTATTGCTAATTATAGGGCTTCCTTTGAGAATGTTCAGATAATTAATAATTGGATATTTATGTGGAACAAATAAGTCTGCATCTAGTAAGTTTATTAATGACTGTAAGTCTTCAATTATCCCACATTAAACAATTTAGAACTCTTAACTTTTCTTAGCCTTCAGCTATCTGGTTAACACTTTGCAATTGCAGTTTATGGATTTAAAGATATTAGCCTAACTATGCACCCATTATGGGGCCTAGTAATAACTTCACTGATGAAACTCTAGTGCTTCAAATAAGTTAACTGAAAGCCTGTTAAGCAAAATCAGCAAAATTAGGAGGTTTAATACTAATACAAAATTTATTAATTTATTTTAGTTTGTTTACTGGGGTAGTACTCTAATCACTATAGACCATATTCTGGCACAGCCCAGGTGAAGAGATTCACACAAAAAGAAGAAAATAGAACAAATTCACAAACATAAAGTAATCAGAGAAGATAGACAATCCCATAAACAATTGATAGAATATGTATATAATATTAGCAGAGTTGGAAATCAAATGTGAATTAATATTAGTACTAAATATAGGAGGGAAGCAGCAGCTGAGAATAGAGTATCAAAGTAGAAGTAATGCAGGTGAGGAGGGAGTTAGGTTATGTGTCCAGTGGAAAAGAACTTGCAGTCAGATGCTTGATGAATGTGTCTTTTCAGTTAAGTTCTGAAGGTGGGGAAAGAAGAGACTTTGATAAGGTGAAGTTCTTTAAGGTAAATGCTAAATTTAATTTCCAGTAGTTTACTGTGTGAGATCCTGACTGATTTGGAATAATAAATACATTTAACCATACCTAGATGTATTTTCAGTAGGATATATTTAGGGATAGACTGATAAGAGTTAATAAAGATAAATAAATTAAAACAAAGTTAATTTTCTAAACACAAATTTTGGATATTAATGAAAATTCAATCAGGGTTCATCTCTTTGTAACTTATTTAATGATATTCCAGCATCTTAATAATTTTTTGATCATGGTCTTTAATATTATTTTGAGGAAATGTTATCCATAAATTTACAAATTAATAGAGATTTTGTAAGTTAGGAATACAAAAAAGATAAACAAATATGTAGTTTTCAAATGAGAGAAAGATGCTGACATATATTCCTCAAGCTTGTTATTAATCAGTTTAGAGTATATACTGATAGTGTTTAAAATCCTTAGCATGTCACATGAAGGATGTTGTAAACAGATGTTAACATCATTTCAAAAAGTGACAAATGACATTGTCATACAGAACAATCTAGGAATCTGAACTTCTATGGCAGTATGCAAGTAAAAAAAAGGGTAATTCAATTCCCAAATTAAGTAAGGAGAAATCCTTTCTAATTTGGACAGGTAGTTGACTATAAATATAATGTCTAAAATAGGATAATCACATCTGTGGAAAACTTTAAATAAAAAACATAAATAACTCTAGCAAATAGAAAACTTTAAATAAAAAAACATAACTAACTCTAGCAAATGCTTCAACTTTGTTAAAATGAAAAAATAAAGAATACAAAGTTATTGCTTAGCCATTAAGCTGTGTATACTGTGTACACTGTGAAAACAAACTGGCACAGAGCGATACACACCATGGCCTCTTCAATCTCATTTGCAGAAATGTTGACATATAGCTAGAAGAGTCCAAATATCAGTATTCAGTTTATGAATCAATATTTGTTTTAGACTAATTTTATTAAATATTGTAAATCACCTACTGCTCCATATAATTAGAGATGTTGTGCTTTTAATAGTCACTGAAATATTTGTTTAACCATCTGTACCCAGAGCCTAAATACTCCTAAGAGAATTAATAACTTTCATAATTTCAAGCTCTGTGGAAGATAAACTTAGCTGATGAAATGCTGTATAGTTGGAAATTTCAGTTTAAGAACAGCTCAGCTTTTTCCAAATTGAATTACAGGTGTCATAGCAGAATACTAGGCTAATTACCCAAGGTGCCATTTTAAGCCTAGCCAAGTTTCCCATAACAGGGTCATAGATTAGTACTAAGCTAACTGCCCTTGCAAACCATTTTAAGCCTAGCCAGTTATCCCTTGTGAGAATCAAACCCTGCACCTTGTTTTTATAAGGCAAACACCTTAACCATTAGGCCACTCTCCCAACCCCATAATAAAATGTGATGGGCAATAGCTCCCAAATGTTTTGTGCGGGGGTGTATATACTTAGGTAGTCATGCATTTGCAAGCTTCCTCTCAACAGTAGAGACATAAGTGGAAGATCAGAGCCATATTTGTGGTTGCCCATCCTCTGGCCCAGGTTCTACTTGATTCAATGCAAGGAAGAACTCTCTTTTACATGGATGGGAAGCCTGTTCCAAAGAAGGGGGTATTTTCTGAGACACATACCTGTCCCTCCAGCATGTCTTCTTATGTTGCTGGTAAAGGCTAGTTCCATAGAATAAATGTTTCTGATGCTATTTGTTTTATGAATGTGTAACAGGTCCAGTAGTGTTTGATATGAGAAAGCATTGTAGGCTTGGCATAGGTTTCCTCTCAGCAGACTGTAGGAAATTGAATATAGACACAATGATTTGAGGCTGCCTGCATAGGACTTATTTACTATACCTTGTGTTCTTTTTATGGACACTTCAGTTGCTGCATATGCATGGTGAAGTACATACTGAAGGTGGTGTTATAGTCAATGATAGGTCTTATCAGGGCAGAGTACGATGCGATGATGACTTGTTTGGACTTAGTAACCGCACCTTAACTTATAAGTTTAATAGCATGGAATGATTTCCTCACCACAGTAGAAATGTGTTGGTCAAATACCAGATCATGGACAGACTCAAAAAACTCTAACTATTCTCTGTCTCATATTGCCTACTTAGAGGCGATCTCTGCTTGACATACAAAGCCATGTCTGATCCAGCTCCATCTGTTAGAAATGCTACATCTAAAGAAATCTCAATCCCTCTACACCACATGCTCTAGTGACCTCAACCTCATTACCACAATCAACAGAATGTGCTGGAGGGACAGGTTCATAACCCAGAGACTGCTCTTGCTAAGGAATAGACTTCCCATACATATCAAACAGAGCACCTCATTGGCCCTCTTCAAGAGAAAGCTTGATGAATGGATGGGAAATAGAATATTCACCCTGGGGATGACTCCAGTGGCTCTACTCGACAAAGGCACTGGGAATTAAGGTCAGGTGGCACAATGTCAGGGTAATCCTATGGGCTAGGTTTGTAAAGGCTCCAGGGCCATTAGCCTACTACACACCTATGAACCTATGAAACTATGAACGTGTGTTCTCAAGTCCCTGATTACTGGGTCTACTCTTAGGGATGTATTATCAATGTGGTAGTTCACAGGGGTGGCCGTCTTGCCAAATGATATTATAATGCACTTCTTAGCATTGACTTTTAGGACTTGACTCTGGCACCAGTTATTAGTCTGTGTGAGTCCTTCTTGGAGGATATTAGAGTTTTGAGAGGGAATTGATGACTATTCCCATTTTGCAATCATCTGCAAACTTTGTCAGGCAGAGGCAATTGATATTAGCTTGGATTTCAGAGAAGAAGATGCCAAACAGTAGTACCCCAGGCACTAATCCCTGAAGGATCCCACTAGTAAACAGTCTTTTTGTGGAGGTAAATTCCCCTAATATAACCTCTTGTCTCCTGTTAGTGAGCTAGCTGGCTATACAGAGGGTGACATAGGGGTTAGTACCTAATTTAGTGTGCTTGTTAACAATGGCTGAGTGGAGTACTGTATCAAATGCCTTGGCCAGATCAAGGTAGGCAGCATGTATCAATTTGCCCTCATCCATCATTTTGGTAACCTCCTCAGAAAAGTCCATCAGGCTTAGTAGGGAAGAACTGTCTTTAACAAACCTGAACTGACTAGTCAAGTACGTCATCATTAATGATATCCATGATTGTCCTCTCCATAGCCTTGCACAGCAGGCTCATTAAGCTAATGGGTCAGTAGTTATCTGACTTCATGGATACACTGCACTTGTGCAGTGGTGTAACCATTGCAATTTTTCATTAATTATGTAAAATGTCCATTTTTAGGCTGTAGTAGAATAGACATTCTAGTAGGGCCAATAGTTCATGATTCTTGTTATTAAGGTGGTATTCTAGGACATTGTCAGGACCCATTGATGCAATGTCCTTGGCCTGGGAGAGTACCTCGATGATCTGCTCTCTAGTGATGACTGGGGGCAAGATGATTATCAAAATTTCCTGAGGAATATCGAGAGAGGTAGAAGAGAGTAGAGTCTGAGCCAAATTTGTCAGACAAGAGATTAGCTATACCTCTGGTTCTGTGTGGGTGTCACTATTTACAATTAATGTGGTACATTGCTGGGTATTGCCTTTGATTTTGCCTTCAGTTATCCTTGACCGCAGCAGCTATTTGTTCCTCAAATTTTCCTTATGTGGACTTTATTAATCCCCTGAGCTGCTTGTTTAGGCTGATAAGTGAGTTTTTACCTTGAGGGATATTTGACCTCTTAATTTTTGCCATATGTTTCTTCCTTTTGCTGTACAGCCTGTTCATGTTGAAATTCCATCAAGATAGCTTGTTTTTTTTTGTATGAACCCTGAGCTTATTTCAGGTACATACAGCAGTTTCTCTGCAGTTGTTGTTATGATTATACAGGGTTTCTGTGAATGCTTCTGCATAGGCAGCAGCATTCTTAGAGTTGGGGGGGGGTTGGAATTAGCCTTGGGGTAATTCTTAGATGTTCTAGGGTTTCTAGATGTACATTTACCCCAAAGCAGGCAGCTTTATGATCTGACATGACAACCAAGGGCATTGCACAGGGGGGGGGGTGCAGCATTCTGTCATGTTTGTATCAGACTGGGAATATTTGAGGCCACAGTGTGGATGTATGAACTAGTTGGTCCACTGTGTTGGCATTTACAAAATTCAGGAACTCTGTGCCTTTATGTTGGGGATCATGTATGATTCCTAGTAGGAGTAGTTGTAGTTGAAGTCACCCATGAATATGGTGTAGGGTTGGATGAGTAGTGTGTTGAGTGCCTTCAGGAAGTATTGTGGTTTTCCGGGTTATTGAGGAGATCTGTAGCTTGCAAAGATATGGTATGGGACCTTATTTATACTGACTTGGATGTGGAGAAGCTGAAGTTCATCATGCTGATGGTCTAGGCTTGAGATTTGTTTGTTTTTAATGCATACAAAGACACCACCTCCTTTTGTCCATTTTTGTGCAGTAGCTGCTCTAAATCTGAGGAAGGGATTGTAACCCTGCATTGCCAGTGAGGTATCTGCGGCTTTAAATAATGTCTCAGTGACTGCACAGATGTCTACCTTCTTCAGGATGAGGACAGCCTGCAGGGAATACATTAATTATGTAAAATGTCCATTTTTGGGCTGTGGTAGACTAGACATTCTAGTAGGGCCAATAGTTCATGATTCTTGCTATTAAGGTGGTATTCTAGGACATTGTCAGGACCCATTGATGCAATGTCCTTGGCCTGGGAGAGTACCTCAATGAATGTCACCTTAATAGCAAGAATCATGAACTATTGGCCCTACTAGAATGTCTATTCTATTTTTGGACTCCTGGTGTTGAGCAGTTACACATTTAAATTTTCCTGGTTTGATACAGCTATTTTGGAAGGTTAATCTGGTTCGTAATGTCTAAATAAGGCAGTATGGAAGTGGAAAAGGTTTTAACTAATATTTGAAATCACAGAGAGGACAGTTACAGACCATCCCTGGCAAAGCAGTGTGGTCTGTTGACCATGTCCTACCGGGCTAATTAATATTGTATCCTGTTTGAATGACACTATATGTTAAGCCAATTGTTGAAGTCAGTTATTTTCTGTTTATATTGTGGCTTCATCCTAGGAGAAGGCAGACTGCTGTTCAATGCTAGGTTCATGCCAGCCTGAAACATAGCCTGACAGCTCAAACATGTCTGTTAAATCTAGTTCAAAGCTGAGAGCTGCAAAGTTGTAATAATGTAGAGTTGATAGTGTAAGAAGTGTCAAAACATCACAAAACAGAGCTACTTCTCTTTAATGCAGAACTGCGATGTTCCGCATTAAACAGAAGTAGCTCCATGTTTAGTGATTTTTGATTGGTCTGTATACCGGTATACGGGCCAATAAAAAAATCACAAAACAGAGCTACTTCTGTTTAATGCGGAACTGCGATGTTTCGCATTAAACAGAAGTAGCTCCGTGTTTATTTATTTATTTATTTTTTAAGTCTTCACTTTGTCCCTACCTGGCCAGTCGGAAATCTGGCAACCATGGCTACCAACAACCTGTGTGGTACTGTAATTGCTTGTAGGTGAGAGCTTTTCATCCAATGACATTCTGTAACTATATCTCTTGCATATCTTATTCATATGCTTGAGGATTAGGTGGTTGTCAGTGTACATAAAGCAATTGCTGCATTGCCTCAAGATGACATGTCCACCAGGCTAGCTGTGGAGATAGCAGGGAAGTACATGTCCAGGGCTTTAGATCCTAGTTTTTTTATTCTGCAGGGGGATAGTACAACATTAGGGGGGGGTTGCAGCTGGCTAGCATGGTTGCTGTAGCGATGTACTATACTAACAAGACGGTCAAAAACTGCCTGCGGTCATGCTCAAGGGGTGGGTGTTTCACAGCATGCAAACTAGCTCCTCAGTATGCAGCTAGGGATATAGGAAGTTAGAGAGGTAGTTGTATAGGAAAAATGTAATTTCTAGGTGTTTGCATCTACACATGTCAGTGCTAACCACTGCTACACCATGAGCAACATTATGCAAACGTGACAACTTTATACAGGCAGATACAAACCTCAAACAAAGAAGTTAGCCTTCTGGTCACCAGCAATCAGGTATTTGGTGGTTTCAAACAGTATATACCAGCTCAGACATGATCTGACCCCTCTCTATTGCCACTAAGTAGCAGACCAAAGACTTCCTAATGTAAAAACACTGTCTGGGGTCACCCAGAGTGCAGAAACAACAGATTAAGGCTAGAAAACAAACAGAAAGTGCAGGGAATTAAAGGAAATGGTGGCATCAATGGTCCAAGGTACTGATAATTTTAGACCAAGAGCAGGATCCTACTAAGAAATTTAAAAGTTAGTAAAACAGCACTAACAGATTTTCAGATAAAGTACAGTTCACTACATACATTTTGAAATAAATTATTTCATTTAAAATACTAACTCTGTCTCTATTTATATATGCCTATCTATCTATTAATTTAGCTATCTAATGATCTATATATATCTATCTAGCTATCTATCTGCTCTAATGTTTGTTTATTACTTTTTTAAATTTGCTTACATACTTAAATTTGGATGGTATAATGGGGCATTGAAATTTCAAATTTTTCAAAGAAGAGATGCCAGAAGACTAATTCTAAATTGCAAGGATATGCAGTTAATATATTGCAGCATGTATAAGAGAATTATATTAAATAAATAATGCCTGCAAGGACAAATAGAGATATCTATGATATAACTATTCAACAATAAAATTTAAATTTAGTGCAATAGGTAAAATGTTGCACATGCATAACCAGTCACACAAAATACAGATCCATGGAAATACTATGACTGATTGACTGTGATTATGCAGTGGCTACTATCCACTATCCACACCCCTTTATTGAGAACCAACATTGGCCACATGTTTTGGATTTGAGGATTTTAATTCTTTCATGAAGATTATTTGATATGGCAGAGAAGACAGTTTGGTTGCCAGTTTCTCAGGTCCAATCTAACAAGAAATATGTTGTCTTTCATGGAACATTAAATGAAAACTGATCAGGGAATAAAAACCTCTAGATGAGACCTTTAGGAATAAAATGTCAGTAAGTAGTCTGGTGTTCTTTATACAGGAAGGAGTGCATCACATAAAATGTAAGTATTGATGCTTATACTAAAGTAACAATCATTTAAGTTCATAAGTGGCTGGTTCATAGGTAAGTACTAGGCTAGCTTCCCTTGAGGGCCATTTTAAGTCTAGCCAATTTCCCTTTCAAAGGTGAACCCTGTATCTTGTGTCAATGAGATAACCACCTTAACTAATATACCAACCCCCCAAATGGTCTAACGGAAGGGTAGCATAGGATAGGCAGCAGAAGAAATGCATGTCTGGCAGTTTGTACAGTGGACTAAAGCCCTGAATTGTTACCCAGCAACTTCCTCTACCCAAGGTACAGAGTTTTATCCTTTCCACTTTCATTTTTCTACTACATGACTCTGATTAAGAGGCTTAATCTGACAGTACTCCCATGTCACCCCTGAAAAGGGAAATTTGTTTTTAGTGGACTTATTGACACCTTGCGGCAAGTACTTTCAAGCTTCATATTATCTTTCTTAAATATGGATATAAGAAGAATCAAACCATAAAACAGAAGGGGTACATTTCACTAGTGCTTATGGTTGACTCGGGGCCATAAAAGTGAACACCATGCAAGGTTAAGTTTAATATGGATACTGTGTTATCTCTGTAGTAAGAAAACCTTGGTGCTTGCTCAAATAAACTGCCATGATATTGAATCTTAGAGGTAATTTTTAGGGTGGCACTTGACATTAGACAAAGCGACTACATAGAGTATTATGCCTCAGACCATTAAACCAAAGCAGGAACCCTTTGGACTTGACAAGGTCAATATGGAGTCTATTATTTAAAATCCAGTTTTCAAGTATACTAAAATATTGGTGAAGCCAAAAAATAATAAAATCACATTAATAGGAGAGTTATACCACATTATCCTCACATTCCAGCAATTTACTTATCTGACCTATTTTGAAATTGAGATAATGACTACAGAACAGCATAAAACCTCAGACTTATTTTTCTTGTAACTGGAGACGGAATGAAATGCAAACATCTAACCTTGTGATATATCAGTCAAGCAGCCATGAATTTGTCATTTGTTAAAGGAGTCAGGACCATAGTTCATTACTTATAGGCTAGGAGTTCCATAATTCTTGAAACCAAAAGCCTTATACAGATATACAAATACTACTCTTCAAAGCTAATAAATTGGAGTATGGGATGAATAGGTCTAATAAGCCAGCAGCAAGTATTGCTCTAAAACCATTTAGGAGATCTGATCATATTCTTTATAATTCCAAATGTTTGAATAAATATGGACTACCCAGTCAAACATTTTGCTGAAAGGCTACTTTAGGATGTTGCTAAGCTATTTTGGGATCAAGTGAGAAGGATACCATCTTCAGAATCTGATCATTGACTGGAAGGTCACTTTCTGTGAATTAACAGTTAATAACACAAGCTATACAGAATGTATTAACTGCATGCAAAAAAAATGTAATTTTCTTTTAGCCATCTGCACAAGATGCAATATTTTCACTCTTCTCATAATTTCTTGGGGTAACTAAATGTTTCAGTAAGTAAAGAAAGAAGCATGAATGCAACTACCATGACTGTCATTACAGAAGTATAGACATGATTGCAGAACACTGGTTACCAACTTGCCAAAGATTCACTGAACATTAGTTGACACATTGCCCAGTGATCACAGAACATTGGTTCACATATTGCCCAGAGATCACTGAACATTGGTTCACATATTGCTCAGTGATTACAGAATATTGGTTAGAGCATTGCCCAATGATCACAGAACATTGGTTAGTGCATTCCCCAGTGATCACAGAACATTGGTTAGCATATTCCCTAATGATCACAGAACATTGGTTTGCACATTGCCCAGTGATCATCAAACATTGGCTCGCACATTGCTCATTGATCACCAAGCACTGGTTTGCACATTGCCCAATTATCACCAAACATTGGGTCACACATTGCCTAGTGATTACAGAGCACTGGCCGGTGCATTGCCTACTGATTACAGAACATTGGTCAGTGCATTACCCAGTGATCACAGAACACTGGTTGGAGCATTGCCCAACAATCAGAGAACATTGGTTAGCAATTTTCCCAAAGATCACAGAACATTGGTCATCATATTGCCAAATTATCACAGAACATTGGTTAATGCATTGCCCAGTGATCACAGAACAGTGGTTGCAGCATTGACCAACAATCACAGAACATTGGTTAGCACATTGCCCACTGACCACAGAACATTGGTTAGTGAATTGCTCAGTGATCACAGAACATTGGTTCATACATTACTTAGTGATTTGATTATAGAACATTAGTTAGAACATTGCCCAGTGATCACAGAACTTTGGTTAGCACATTGTCTAATGATAACAGAACATTGGTTAGCACATTGTCTAATGGTCACAGAATATTGGTTAGCACACTGTCTAATGATCACAGAACATTGGCTTTGCACATTGCCCAATGATCACTGAAAATTGGCTTGCACATTTCCCATTGATTACCAAACATTGGTTTGCATATTGCCCAATGATCACTGAACATTGGGTCATACATTGCTCAGTGATTACAGAGCACTGGTTGATGCATTAACACCAAAAGTGTGATAAGAGACCTTGGGACACAGGTGGACAGTAGTCTCTCCTTTGATAATCACATTGCCACAGTAGTCAGGAAATCCTTCTACATGGCATACCTCATCACAAAAGGTTTCTCATCCAGGAAAAAAAGAGGTCATTGTTCCCCTCTACTCATCACTCATTAGACATATTATAGAGTACAATGCCTGTTTTGGTATGTACCTCACAAGACATCTACAACAATTGGAAAGGCTGCAGAAATACCTCATAAATATGATTACTGGCCTAAAACAGATTCCCTATGCAGACCGTCTCAAAAAACTTCAGCTTTACTCTGTCGCATATTGCCTACTCAGAGGCGATCTCTGCCTAACATACAAAGCTATGTCAAACCCAGAGCTGTTGAACTTGCTCCACTTAAAGAAATCCCAGTCCCTCCGAGCTACATGCTCTAGTGACTTAAACCTTGTCACCACAATAAACAGAACATGTTAGAGGGATAGATTCCTGTCCCAGAAACTTCCCATACTCTGGAACAAACTACCTATCTATATCAAACAAAGTTCCTCATTAGCACTCTTCAAAAAAAATCTTGATGATTGGAATTGAGATAGGAAATTCACCCCGGGGATCACTTCTGTGGCTCTGCTTGACAGGGGCACAGGAAAATAATTTTCTTTGGTGGCAAAAGCCAGTGTACCATTTGGCTATGCTTATATAGGCCCTACGGCCAATAGCCTAGTACCTACCTATGAATCTATGAATATTGCCAAGTGATCACAGAACATTGATTAGTGCATTGCCCAGTGATCACAAAATATTGGTTAGCACATCGCCTAATGATCAACAAACATTGGTTTGCACATTGCCCAATGACCCCTGATCATTGGTTCGCACATTGCCTATTGATCACCAAACATTGGTTTGCATATTGTCCAATGATCACCAAACATTGGGTCACACATAGCCCAGTGATTACAGAGCACTCTTTTGCGCATTTCCCATTGATCACAGAACATTACTTAGTGCATTACCCAGAGATCACAGAACATTGGTTGAAGCATTGCCCAACAATCACAGAACATCGGTTAGCACTTTGTTCAAAAATCACAGAACATTGGTCTTCACATTGCCAAATGATCACAGAACAATGGTTAGTGCATTGCCCAGTGATTACAGAATATTAGCTAGCACATTGCCCAGTGATCACAGAACATTGGTTAGCACATTGCCCAGTCATCACACAACATTGTTTAGTACATTGACCACTGATCAGAGAACAATGGTTAGTGCATTGCCCAGTGATCACATACCATTGTTTAGCACATTGCTCAATGATCACAGAACATTGGTTCACACATTGCCCAGTGTTCACCGAACATTGGTTCACATATTGCCCAGTGATTACAGAATATTGGTTAGACCATTGCCAGTAATCACAGAACATTAGTTAGTGCACTTGCCAGTGATCACAGAACATTGGTTAGCATATTGTCTAATGATCACAGAACATCGGTTTACACATTGCCCAATAATCACCAAACATTGGTTCGCACATTGCCCATTGATCAACAAACACTGATTTGCACATTGCCCAGTTATCACTGAACATTGGGACACACATTGCCCAGTGATTACAGAGCACTGGTTGGTGTATTGCCCACTGATCACAGAACATTGTTTAGTGCATTACCCAGTGATCACAGAACACTGGTTGGAGTATTACCCAGCAATCACAGAACATTGGTTGACAATTTTCCCAAAAATCACAGAACACTAGTTAGCACATTACCCAGTGAACACAGAACATAGGTTCATAGGTAGGTACTAGGCTATCTGCCAGAGGTCATTTATAAGCCTAGCCAGAGTGTGTCAGCTTTCGCCATCCCATTGATTAATTAACTGAGCCTCTGTCAAGAAGAGCCAATGAAGTGATCCCAGGGGTGTATTTTCTGTTACCCATCCACTCATCAAGGTTTCTCTTGAAGAGTGTTAGTGAGGGGCTCTGCCTAATGTAGTTAGGAATTTTGCTCCAAAGCATGGGGAGTCTCTCTGTCAGGAATCTATCCCTCCAGCATGTTCTATTTATTGTTGTGGTGAGGTTTAGCTCACTAGAGCATGTGGCTCGCAGTTACATGGATTTCTTTAGGTGGCGCATGTCCATCAATTTTGAGTTGGACATGGCTTTGTAAGTCAGGCAGAGATTACCTCTGAGTAAGTGATATGCCACTGAGTACAGCTGGAGTTTTTCCAGTCGGGCTGCATAGGACATATATTTGAGACCAGTAATCCTCTTGGTGAGGTAATTTTGTGGTCTTTCCAGCTGTTGGAAGTGTCTTGTGAAGTACATCCCAAATGAGGCATTGTACTCTATGATGGGTCTGATGAGTGATGAGCAGAGGGGCACTATAACCTCTTTATTTCTAGATGCAAACCCTTTAGTAATTAGATGGGCTACATAGAAGGATTTCCTAACTACTTTGGCAATATGATTGTCAAATGAGAGATTACTATCTACCTGGGTCCCCAGATCTCTTATTACCTCTTCTGTATTAAGGGGGCTGCCACCTATGTGGTAATTCATGGGTGCTTTGTTTTTCCCAAATGTGATGACTATGCATTTTTTGGCATTTAGCTTGAGACCATGACTTTGGCACCAGGTGTCCGTCTCAGTAAGGCCCTTTTGGAGAATGTCCATATCAGCCAGAGAGTCAATTATGGCTCCCAATTTGCAGTCATCGGCAAACTTGGGTTAGCCATAGTCCTCCTGTCTTTCCTGTACTTCTGAGAAGTATATGCAGAACAGTAGGGGTCCCAGGACTGAGCCTTGTGGGACACCACTTGTGACTGGTTTAGAGTCGGACCTGGAGCCTGCTATTCTTACCATGTGAGTTTTGTCTGTAAGCCAGTTGACAACCCATCTCGTGACATAGGGGTTTATGTTCAGGCTGGTGAGTTTTTCTATAATTCCCAAGTGGGGAATGGTGTCAAAAGCCTTGGCAATGTCAAGGTAGGCTGTGTGAACTACCTTCCCCTCATCTATGGCCTTGGTGACTGTCTCAAAGAAGGCATCCAGGTTTAGTAGGCATTATCTGCCCTTAATAAAGCCAAACTTGTTTGGGTCAAGTGTTTGGAGGTTCCCAATGTCTTTGTTAATGAGTTCCATGATGATGCCCTCCATAGCCTTGCAGACCAGACTAGTCAGACTTATGGGGCGATAGTTACCAGGGTCAGTTGTGGCCCCTCCTTTGTGGAGTGGAATAACTGTTTCTGTCCACAATTCTATGGGCACACAGCCTGTGGAGAGGCTGAGGCTGAACAGTGTGTTTAGGTGGGGGGGTTAGTTCGTTCTGTAGTTCATGCAAGACGCAGCTTGGGAGCCATCTGGCCCCGTTGATGCTGTGATTTTGGCTTTTGAAAGGGCTGTTTTCACCTCTGCATCTGTGATTTCTGGGACACTACATTTTTTCGGTATTATTGTGGGCCCTTTTGGGGGTGAGAGAGGGGTGAGGTTTGCACTGAATCTATCTGCCAGGATGTTGGCAATATCAGTGGTTTCAGTATATTTTGTGCTATTTTGCTCTAGATCAGAGCATATCTGTGAGTTGCCACTTAGATTCTTGACATAGCTAAAGAAGGCTTTGTGGTTATCTTTTGAATCCTTGGCTATTTTTCTTTCAAAGTTAGCCTTGGAGGATTTTATGAGGGACCTTAGTTTCTTACTGATACTGATCAAGGATGTCTTTCCTTCTTGGGATTTGCTTTTTTTATGAACTAGTTTCCTCCTTCGATTTTATAGCCTGTTTATGGCAGGGGTCCATCAGACTGGTTTCCTTCTCTTAGGGGAGTGAGTCTTGGTTTTGCTAGGGATGGCATGATCCATGCGTCCTTGTAGGTGCTCATAGAGTGCATTTGTAAAGGTTCCTGCATCTTGGACACTGTTATCCTTTAGTGTGGGGGCTGTGAAACTTACCACCTCTGTCTTAAGTAAGGTGAAGTTTGCTTTAGAAATGTTTTTTACTGTGGTTTCCTTGGTTGGAGGTGGTGGTGTGGTGTGGACATCCAGAGTGATTAGTGTATGGTCTGATCTAACCAGTGACGGGTTGACCTCTGGTGTGGAACACCTGTCGCCCATGTTGGTGATGACCAGGTCCAATATGTTTTCACCTCTGATAGGGGAGTTTACCAGCTGATCCAGGGCATTTGAGTTGATAAATTCCAGGAAGCGCTGGACCTGGGAGTTTGTACTTGAGTAGTTTTCCCAGTTAATGGTAGGGTAATTGAAATCACCCAATACCAGGGTGTTTGGTAGGACCTTCATGTTTTCCAGTGTGTCCAGAAAGGTGGAGTGGTGGTCCTGAGTCATGGAGGGTGATCTGTAGCAGGCCACAATTTGCATTGCAGATTTTCCTGATGTTAGTTGCACATGGATGATCTCGGAGGTATCATGCTGCGCCACTAACCTGGAGGTGTAGGTATCCTTGATGAATATGGATATACCCCCTCCTTTTGTGTTACAATCCATGTTCTGTGGCTGAAATGTGTGGTATGAGTTGTAACCCAGTAGTGTTGGGGTGCTCTGTGGAGCCTTGAACCAGGTTTCAGTTAATGCACAGATGTTGATGTTCTCCATACTGAGGAGTGCTTTGAGCACGTGCATTTTGAGATTAAAACTCCTGGCATTGAGTAGCATAACCCTCATTTTTTTATTTGTGCTGTTTACGGAGGTGGGTTTGACTTTTGAGCCTTGCCTAAAAAAGGCACTATGGGGGCAGCAAGAGCCTTGGCCAGTATTTGAAAGCCTAGGGGTGACAGGTGCAAGCCGTCTCTTTTGAAGCAATGAGGCCTGTTGAGCATGTCATCCCAGGCTGACAGACACTGCATCCCCTTTGAATGACACCAGAAGCTTAGCCAATTGTTGAAGTTGATTGATTAGTGCATTGTCCAGTCATCACAGAACATTGGTTAGTGCATTGCCCATTGACCACAGAACAATGGTTAGTGCATTGCTCGGTGATCGCAGAACATTGTTTAGCATATAGCTCAATGATCACTGAACCCTGGTTCACACATTGCCCAGTGATCACTTAACATTGGTTCATACATTACTCAGTGATTATATAACATTGGTTAGAAAATTGCCCAATGATCACAGAACTTTGGTTAGCATTTTGCCCAGCAATAACAGTACACTGGTTAGCACATTGCCCAGTGATCACAGAACATTGATTAGTGCATTGCCCAGTGATCACAGAACATCAGTTAGCACATTGCCTAATGATCACAGAACATCAGGTTTGCACATTGCCCAATGATCACCAAACATTGGTTTGCACATTGCCCAGTGATCACTGAACATTGGCTCGCATATTGCCTATTGATCACCAAAGACTGGTATGCATATTTCTCAATGATCTCCGAACATTGGGTCACACATAGCCCAGTGATTACAGAGCACTGGTTGGTGCATTGCCCATTGATCATAGAACATTTTTTAGTCATTATCCAGTGATCACAGAACATTGGTAGAAGCATTGCCCAACAGTCACAGAACAGCGGTTAGCACTTTGCCCAAAAATCACAGAACATTGGTCTTCACATTGCCAAATGATCACAGAACAATGGTTAGTGCATTTTCCAGTGATCACAGAACATTGGTTAGCACATTGTCCAATGATCACAGAACATTGGTTAGGACATTGCCCATTGATCACATAACATTGATTAGGGCATTGCCCAGTGATTACAGAATATTGGCTAGCACATTGCCCAGTGATCACAGAACATTGGTCAGCACATTGCCCAGTGATCACAGACCATTGTTTAGCATATTGCTTAATGATCACAGAACATTGGTTCACATATTGCCCAGTGATCACAGAACATTGGTTAGCACATTGCCCAGTGGTCACAGAACATTGGTTACTGCATTGCCCAGTGATCACAGTACTTTGGATAGCACACTGCCCAATGATCACAAAACATTGGTTCGCACATTGCCCAGTGATCACTGAACATTACCCAGTAATTACAGAACACTGGTTAGAGCATTTTCCAACGATCACAGACCACTGACTAGTA
This sequence comes from Protopterus annectens, assembly GCF_019279795.1. Classification (NCBI taxonomy): domain Eukaryota; kingdom Metazoa; phylum Chordata; order Ceratodontiformes; family Protopteridae; genus Protopterus; species Protopterus annectens. Next base: position 909,574,774 of record NC_056729.1, read on the forward strand.
CATTGCCCAACAATCACAGGACATTGGTTAGAACATTGCACAGTGATCACAGAACTTTGGTTAGCACATCGCCCAGTGATCACAGAACATTGGTTACTGCATTGCCCAGTGATCACAGAACATTGATTCGCACATTGCCCAATGGTTACAAAACATTGGTTCGCACATTGCCCAGTGGTCACAGAACATTGGTTCATACATTGCCCAGTGATCATAGAATATTGGTTAGCACATTGCCCAGTGATCACAGAACACTGGTTCTCATATTGCCCAGTGATCACTGAACATCGGTTCACATATTGCCCAGTGATCACAGAACATTGGTTACTACATTGCCCAGTGATCACAGAACTTTGTTTAGCACATTGCTCAGTCATCACAGAACATTGGTTACTGCATTTCCCAGTGATCACAGAACATTGGTTAGCACATTGCCCAATGATCACAGAACATTGGTTCATACATTGTCCAGTGATCACAGAACATTGGTTACTGCATTGTCCAGTGATCGCAGAACATTGGTTCACACATTGCCCAACAATCACAAAACATTGGTTAGCACATTGCTCAGTGATCACAGAACATTTATTAGCACATTGGCCAATGATCCCAGAACATTGGTTACTGCATTGCCCATTGATCACAGAACTTTGGTTAGCACATTGTCCAACAATCCCAGAACATTGGTTAGCACATTGCCCAACAATCACAGAACATCGGTTAGCACATTGCCCAATGATCACAAAACATTATTTCACACATTGCCCAATGATCACCAAACATTGGTTGGCACATTGCCCAGTGATCACTGAACATTGGTTCACACATTGTCCCGCGATCACAGAATATTGGTTGCTGCATTGCCCATTGATCACAAAACATTGGTTAGCACATTGCCTAGTGATCGCAGAACATTGGTTAGCACATTCCCAATGATCAATAAGAACAAATAAAACAACTAGAGATTGCAAAAACGAGGTCCTTGTCAGCAAAAAGCAGCTCAAAAAGTGTCCTTAACGCGATTTATTAATAAAAAACAACAAAGCGTTTTCACCACAGCATTCTGTGGCTTCCTCAGAGAAATACAATCACAGAAAAGATACACTCCATACTTATCATGAAAATTCAGGAAGTGACATCTTCCAATTTCCTGAAAATCTTTCAGGTTACATATTATACTCAAATACAAGTGCGCCACTGCGCCAGTATTCTGCAAAACATAAAGAGTATAAAGAAGTATGTGTGTATATACAAACAACCAACTACCCTGGATAAAAGTATACACCTACAGTTTAAAAATACTACGCTTAACTGTAAAATATTAATACAATTAATTTGTATATAAAAGATTGTTAAAACATATAAGCTTACAAACCAACATTACTCAAGTTGGTTGAAGCCTTACAAATGCGACAATTCTTATTTTCTACTAATAAAAATAAATAACATGTGTGTAGTTCAACCACGCACCTCTATGCCCACAAGCTAAATCATCAACTACTCAAATTCAATATGCGTATTCCAACAAGTGTAAACTCCATTAATGGGATACCTATGTTGCCTTAGTAACTTATCTAAGATAACTTCTTAATTTCAATACGGGGGCAATATTACAGTTGTTATTCAACCCATATATATACTTTTATCCAGGGTAGTTGGTTGTTTGTATATACACACATACTTCTTTATACTCTTTATGTTTTGCAGAATACTGGCGCAGTGGCGCACTTGTATTTGAGTATAATATGTAACCTGAAAGATTTTCAGGAAATTGGAAGATGTCACTTCCTGAATTTTCATGATAAGTATGGAGTGTATCTTTTCTGTGATTGTATTTCTCTGAGGAAGCCACAGAATGCTGTGGTGAAAACGCTTTGTTGTTTTTTATTAATAAATCGTGTTAAGGACACTTTTTGAGCTGCTTTTTGCTGACAAGGACCTCGTTTTTGCAATCTCACATTCCCAATGATCACAGAACATTGTTTCGCACATTTCCCAGTGGTCACTGAACATTTGTTTGCACATTGCCCATTGGTCACAGAACACTGGTTCGCACATTGCCTAGTGATCACAGAACACTGGTTGCTGCATTGTCCAATGATCACAGAACTTTGGTTAGAGCAGTGCCCAATAGAGCAGTGCCCAATAACCACAGAACATCGGTTACTGCATTGCCCAATGATCACAGAACATTGATTTGCACATTGGCTAGTGATCACAGAACACTGGTTACTGCATTGCCCACTGATTACAGAACATCAGTTACTGCATTGCCCAGTGATCACAGAACATTGGTTCGCACATTGCCCAGTGCTCACAAAACATTGGTTCACACATTGCACAGAACATTGGTTACTGCATTGCCCAGTGATCACAGAACATTGGTTACTGCATTGCCCAGTGATCACAGAACATTGGTTCGCACATTGCCCTGGTTACTGCATTGCCCAGTGATCACAAAACATTGGTTAGCACATTGCCTGGTCATCATAGAATATTGGTTACTGCATTGCCCAATGATCACAGAACACTGGTTACTGCATTGCCCAGTGATCACAGAACATTGGTTCTCACATTGTCCAGTGATCACAGAACATTGTTTAGCACATTGCCCAGTGCTCACAAAACATTGGTTCACACATTGCCTAATGATCACAGAACACTGGTTACCACATTGCCCAGTGATCACAAAACTTTGGTTAGCACGTTGCCCAACAGTCCCAGACCATTGCTTAGGCTGGCTATAGGAACATGAATAAAGAGTCATAGGAAAACAATGTTATGAACATGAATACTTTATATAGGATCTTATACAAGAAATAATTGACTGCCTTCATAAAATATTATGAAGGTCAAACTATGTAATGCTATCCTTTAATAAAAAAGTAATTCTTTCCTTATTATATTTTAATAAAAAAAGTTCATAGGCTCTAGCAGTGATGAAGACCAGGTGCATTGATATTTCTCCATTCACAGCCACATTATCACATTAGTTGTTTTAATGCAATGACAGTCCTTATATACATAATTTAGTGGTTTGAGTATATACATTGCTTCTTCTTTGTCTAAGAGTTTCATGAAATCCATACAGAAGCTGTTAGGTTCTAGCAAACCTCTGAAGCTGTTAGCAAATCTGATTTGCAGACAGACTTTTGGTTGTGTAACTCATGTGTCTCAGGACTAAGACAAATAACAAAGAAAAAATTGTGAGACCTTTAGAACAAATTTAACTGAAAAGTATAAAGTCTTTTTTGTAATAGATTCATGCAGAAATAATCAATACAATTAAAAAATAAACCATTACTAAACTCTAGCATTAGCTTACAAAAAATATTGTTGAAAAAATCTTAGCAATATAAGCTTGTATGTTTACTCTGTCTAAGGTTTAAAGTTGTATCTGCTAATTTAATTTCAGAAAAGAAATTGTCCAACATTGCAAGGCATTTTTAAAGGAGCAGCATTCTTGGTTATCAGATGAAGGGTGGATATCTATAAAGTAAGTAATTAGTCAATGTGAAGTAACAAATGCAGCATGTTATAAGCACTCTCAGCTTTACAGGCCATAGTCATGTAGGACAAAGCTAGAGAGATAACATGAGCAGCAATGGCACAGAAAAAAACATTAAAAGATGAACTGTAATTCCTCGAGAGACAGCTCGGAACACAACACAGTATAAAATGCAGATTATAGCAGTTCATTCTTATTAATAATCCTTGAATAATAAAAAGTGAACAAATAGTATCATGTGTCATTATAAATAATCTTCTGTCCCAAGAATGGAAAGTTAGCATCAAATACAGAGGATGAAAGGATAACAGACCAAACCAGTCATGCATAAAATATTGACAATCAATGTATTGCTAATAGGATGAATTTTTTACCCAGAGAACTATATGAAACTCATGAGCTTTATTTCAGAGTAATACATTTGAAAATATTAACTGATTAAAATAAAACACTAAATAACACAGGCTTTATGAGGAAATAAATAATAATTGAATAAATGTATAGATAACTGAAAATATCAGGAAAATATGCAAATAAATTGTGAATGTGATAACATTGTCTCATTTGATTTATCATATCAAAAGGTTCTGTTTGAAAAAAAAAAAAAAAACAAAAGCAAGCCAGTTCAGTTTTATATGTTTTAGCAAGGAAAACAAAACTAAGTAAATTAGGTGTTCTAGAGGTACCACTCTTTGATCTTCAGGGCATTAACGTTTGCTTGGGCATAACCTTTGAGCAATAAATATGTAATACACTAATATTCTGACATACTTTCTATATTCAAATATACTTGGCTTAAGAAGCACATTGAAAATTGTAGGCTACTCAATACTTATTTAAAACCATATGCTTATGATTTCAGGACAAACTTGCATCAAAGTTCCAAACTATTTGTAGCAAACATGATCTAGTAAGAGAAAATAAAATGTAAAGGAAATATGGGCAATTAATTAACAGACATATTCAAGCTAAAAATGTAAAACAACAAGGAAAAGAATGTAAAGATCTAAAGAACCGTAAAAAAGGTTAAAACTGGTAAAAGTATACAGTAAAAAAGTATGAATAACACATAAATACAATGTCAAAGCCATCACTACTGCAAAGATGGATAAAGACCTGTCTGTTCCCCAGATGACACAGAATTAACTAATGACTCAGGTGCATGAGAAGTCAGTAGTCTTTCAAGTGTCCTCAGTTGCTCAGGAGTATCTGGTTTACTTCAAAAAATTACAGTGGTCCTGACCTCCCAACATTGCTGTTTGCAGTCCCAGCATTCTAACAATGAAGGCCTCTATACTGGCTTTAGATGACTCAGCCAATCAGCGTATTGTTTTATTGTCTGCAGTTAGAATGCTGCCAGCTGGTAGCACTAATTCCATGTGCTGACATCATATATCTTAACACATTCTCCCTGCTTAACATGCAGACCTGAGCGGGCCCGCTTCCTTCTATTTAACCAGGAAGCTATTTATGTATACTAGCAAAGATGAAGTCTCTGCAGTAGCAAAGAACGAAAGCTGAGTCATTAGATTATCCTTGGTATTGTGTTGTTCACTTGAGGAGAGATCTTTTTATTGTTCCAGTTCCTTTCTATCCTGTTCACAGGATTTCTGATTTTTTATGACTTCTGGGAGTATATCTACATCATTGTGTTGTTTACTTTGTTTTCAATCAAAATAGATAAACCCTTTCCTTCTCTAGCCATTACTGATGGCATTAGGAATTAATTGGGAGCTACAGTGCAACCACATTGTCTGAAATCAAACAGCAGAGCCTAGGCAAGTGATATCAATACTTTATTTCAGTGGAAGCTTCAGATGGTTGGTCAAAATTGCATCTGGAATGATAAAAACTGGAAAAGAGGTTCTATGTCCTATTTTAACGCTACACCCTGTGAACTGTTTGACTTTAGACTAACACATGGAGCCTCTTTTAATTTATTTTCTTTGCATCTCATTTTATAACTTCATGCTGCAAGTGCATAGCTCCATATGGTGTCCTCACATTTTTTGGACTGGTTTCCTTACTCAAGTGATGTCCCAAATAGGGTGCAGTAGAAGGAACAGGGTATAACTCACAAAATATAAAAAAATGTCACTAGACTGTCCTGTGCTGGAAAATGTAAACCATGTCTGACCCTTGTTACGTAAATATTTACATGTATATTTTTATAACTGAGAGGTATGTGTTGTTAATGTCAATGCTGTGAAATGATTATGGTAGGAAATAGAAAAATAAATTGTCATTGTCCACTTCTAGTACATTTGTTTGTTAGTAACATGGAAGATATGCAGTATTTGCATATGCATAGTAATGCTTCCAAAACTAGCTAACTTACCAACTCTTGCATAACATCTGGTGAAACCTTAGGTGATGCTGAAGAAAAGTGTAACTGATATTTCTGCTGTAAGTTATATATCTTGAAATATATTTAGCATTAGTTATATCGTGAATTGTACAAATAAGCATACCTTTTTATATTTTTGTACATAGCTCAATAAATACGCACTCAAATAGAAATGTCTTGCTGTCACATCCAAACTAATGTCTGGATCGAAGTGTTTTTGTACTACAGGCTGTACAGTTTCTAAGATATGAACATTTGTGAAACTTTGAGAAAAACATAACTCATGATGTGTGTGCATTAAGTTGTATCATAGTAAAAATGTAATGGCTGTGTAAACTGTCTATTATCATTTGTATGTATGATTTTTCACGGCTAACATTGCAGTTTGTGGATTTTAATACAATGTAGTGTTCAGAACTTATTTATATTTAGTTGGTTTATGCTTTTAACATGAGTTCAAATAAAATGTTCTGCCTGGAATGTGAAGTTGCATGTAGGCTGCTGATGGACTGACATTCCTCAGTGAAGACAGTTAATAAGTTAAACTTATGTGTCTACCTTTACAGGCTATTTCAAATGTCAAATGTTTTTGTTGAACTGAGTTTTATTGTGATGTATGGCTGAGATGCTTTCCGATATTATTGGTCTGAGGGTTATGCAGTTTGCACAGCTTAAACAAGATTGAACCTGGCTTTCTAGGACTAGCAAGCATTTGTTTATAGCTAATTAGAGTGCTTCACTGCATATTTGTGTAAAATTAAATTTGGAGTACCTTAATATGGCCATTTTTTTTCTTTTTTTCACCGCAATCAAAAATCTGACCTGTACATATTCAAAGTGCCCATAACTGCTGGGTACATTGGGGAGTGTCTGTGTATTAAAATGAGTGACCCTGTTACAAAGATCAAGTTATGTAATTGAACCTTTACATACTGCAGTGTAGATTTGAATATGTATATGACTTTCAAATAAGATGCCTGTCATCTTCACTGATTTTAAGATCTTTTGTCCCTAATTCTCTTATCTGGAGGATGAGCTGTGAGGGCCATGTAAATGCAATATATGCTTCCAAGCTATGTTTCTGCAGTAGTTTGTATCACCCCATGAAAAAGTATGAAATTGCATTGTGGGAGGTATTGCATGCAAGTTCATACTTTTTCATGGGGTGATACAAACTACTGCAGAAATCATAAGCATATGGTTTTAAATAAGTATTGAGTAGCCTACATTTGGCATGTAAGTGAATGCATTTTTTCAGCTGACTGGGGGTGGCAGAGTTAGGGACTTAACAAATGAAAGTACATCTTTGTCTATAGTTACCTAGGTAACAGCCACTCATTTGGCTATCACATCTGTCAGGAATCAGTAAAATAGTCATTGCAATGGGGGAACACATGCACTTTAGACCAGACAGAGGGGACTGATGGTTATCAGTTATAGAGAGAGAAGTACCAACAGGAAACAAATGGAGGTTAGAAATATTTATTTGACAAAATTAACAAATCAATGCAAAGACCACAGTAGGGATGTGTGGCATAATATCATGACTAACAGAAATAAATAATCAAATATTAAAAGTAACGGTAGGAAGATCAGAAATAAATATAAGCTGAATAAAAAGGATTTGTAAGAAGGAAGTATGTAAAATTTATTTGTTTATTTATTTATTCATGTTAATCAGGGAATTTGATTCTGATGAGATTCCACTTTCAGTGGAGGCCTAAGGAGGAAATCTTGTCTGAAATAGCTATGAACAGCATCAGTCCAGAAAGGCAACCATAGCTAATGATATACAGAAATAAGTGACATGAGAAAGCAGCATTCAAACATAGTAAAGTTATTTGTAAATGAGTTGATAATAAAGTGTTCTAAACATTAGAAAACTAGAGTAATTGATAACTGCAGAATAACATAATATTTAGAGCTGGTGGCAGTTGATTCTTCACATACAATTAACAAATTCTCTAGCAAAATGGACATAAGTAAATGTGATAATATAACTCAGCAACAGCAGAAATGTGTAGTCAAAACAGAGTGTACAATACATTCAGTTGTGACATTTATGACAGAAGATAATTCTGAAGGGGAGAGGAGTGGGGGTGGCTAATGGATGCTTAAGGAGGAAGTTAAAAATGGAGAACATAATGTTTAAGATAGGATATGAAAGGAGAGCACAAAATGAGGATGAAAATAGTAGAGAAAAGGTAGGGAAAGTACAGGAAAATTACTAGAGGAGAGATGTCAAAGTAGTCAAATGGCAGCTGGAAAAAGGATGAAAGGTATGGAAAACAATGGGAAGGTAAGAATGCAAGCAAAGCAAATAATTCATACAATCAGAGAAGAAGAAACAGTAATATGCACTAAGCAGAAGAGAATCCATCCATCCATCCTTCCATCCATCCATCCATCCATCCATCCATCCACAACCCCTTTTACCCATTTTTGCACATGGGGTCAAGATGTCACTTCAACAGCAACAATCATCCAGAGCCAAAGTTCACACATTATTTTATGTTTAAATAAAACTATTTAAAGCAAATTAAGAGGTGGTCATGGGTGCTGCCTTGACACCAAGTTATGCCAATATAATCATTGTACAGTTGGAGCACTTTTATTTCTACAGCCACCCTTTGCTTAGGTTTGTCAAGGTTTATTTACACTTTACTTACAACTAAAGAGTGAAGGGTTTGAAGAATTGCATTTTTTATGAAATTTTGAATTAAAATACTACTTTTTGAAGTTCAAATTCCTTGAGAACAATATTGACTTTTTGTATATGTTGCCATTATCTAAAATGTCATCAAGCAGTCTTTTTACACTATAATTTATTGTAAAAACATGGCCAGTAATTCATATCTAGAACACAACAGTACTATGCTTCTCACCTTAAATGAGCTGTCATTAAGGGAAAATGGTTAGAACAAACAGGTTAAGTATACAATAAAGTGTATTTCATAAAGAACTGTTGCTGCTTAAAACAATGACTCTAACCAGAAGATATTGGAAAAATTGTATTGTAGAATGTGAATAAAAAATCCTATATTGTAGGGCTACCACATACAGACCAGTAGCTTCCAGTGCAGAAGAGAATGCTTCTTGAAAAACATCAGTTTGTATTATGTGGAACAGAATGAGAGTGAAAAGTTAACAAATATGTTGAGAATAGCAACGGGGTGAGAACTAGAAAGTTCTGGGGAGACTAAGAGACATGAGAAAAAATACAGCGACAAAGATTGAGCAAGACTAATAATAATAAAAAGAAGAATACTGAGCTAAAAACAGAGGAGCATGAATGCCTACACTACCCATGTGACTCTGAATAAGTCATGAAGCCACACAGTGCCCAAGAGTTGTCACTGAAATGGGTCCTTGATGGTCAGTCCACTCCCTCGTTAAAAAAAAAAAAAATAGGTAATTCCAAAATTACATATGGTAGTTAAAATAGCAGCAATGGCATGCTTGAATGTAGATTTAATTTCTGTTTTCCTGATGGCACTGTCAGGGATGGCCCTACAAACTGAACAACTGACAAAAACATATATATATATATATATATATATATATATATATGGGTCTACTTCATATGACCTAAATTTCATTTGACTGAAACTAAAACACTGAAAGTTCAAAAGACTGAAAACTCATTTGACTGAAACTCATAACACTGACACATTAAAGTAAAGGGTATATGTCCTTTTCCCCACTGTAGTGCAATCCTGAAGTTAGTATATATAGTTAGGGGGGCACACCCCCCCACATTTGGGGGGTGTGGGGGGTGAAGCCCCCCCCCAGATAGTTTAGGTAAATATTGTTTTCTGCAAAGAGTTATTCATTGCAGTTATACATATCCATGTGTATGGTATAAAATTGTTTCACTCCCCCACACCCCCAATGTGGGGGGCTGTGCCCCAAACACCCCCCTAACTATATATATTAACTCCAGGATCGCACTACAGTGGGGAAAAGGATATATACCTTTTACTTTAATGAGTCAGTGTTATGAGTTTCAGTCAAACGAGTTTTCAGTCTTTTGAACTTTCAGTGCTTTGGTCTCAGTCAAATGAATTTCAGTCAAATTAAATTTCGGTCATATGAAGTAGACCCATCTGGATTCACTTCAAAATCTTGAAAGCTCAAAATCCTGAATCTCAAAATACTGAACTCAAAATCTTGAAAGCTCAAAATACTGAAAACTCATAATACTGAATCTCATAATATAGAAAAACATACAGGACACTAACACTGGTTATATTGCAGCAGAAATACATATAGAAACATATCACCCTTCTACAATTATAAGCAGGGGACAAGACCCCCTGCACCCCCCTTGTGGGAGGCTGTCCCCCCACACCCTCTGCTACTTAAAAATATCAACTCCGAGATCACACTTCACAGATGACAATGGCAAACATGCCATTGCATGCTTCATGACTGCCTGTTGCAACCTTAATCATGTTCCCTTTTAATGTACTATACTGCAACATAACTCATCTTAGTGTTGTGAAGTGCAATCTCGTAGTTGATATATTTAAGTAGCAGGGGGGTGTTGGGGCGCAGCCACCCACATGGGGGTGCAGGGGTCTTGCCCTCCTGCTTATAATTGTATAAGCGTAATATGTTTCTGTATGTATTTCTACTGCAATATAATCAGTGGGGTTCCTGTTAGATGACTGAAGATGCATTCTTTCGAATGTGTCTTGATAGAACTTGAAAAGACGAATAGGCAAAATGATGAAGCAGCATATAAGCGAAATCTTTCCATGGGAAAGAAATCGCTTGGCCACGTCCATTACTTTGCCGCTTTCGTCACTGTAGTGCAATCTTAGAGTTGTTATATTTAAGTAGTGGGTGTGGAGGGAACAGCCCCCCAAGTCAGGGGGTGAAGCCCCCCACTTTATGGTATGTTTTAAGTGTTTTTTTTTTTTTGGAACAGCAATTTTTTTCCCTTTGAAAAAAATCACTGTTCTAAGCGTTTGAGTTTGTAAGCTTTCGTTTACATGGGGTTGATAAATCATCATTCACTTTTCTAAGCATTCAATGATTTAATATAGACCCAATCAGTGTTGGCGTTCTGTATATTTTTCTATATTTTGAGATTCGTTATTATGAGTTTTCAGTATTTTGAGCTTTTAAGATTTTGAATTCAGTATTTGGAGATTCTGGATTTTGAACTTTCAACATTTTGAAGTGAACCCATATATCTATATAAATATATATATATATATATATGTGTGTGTGTGTGTGTGTGTGTGTGTGTGTGTGTGTGTGTGTGTGTGTGTGTGTGTGTGTGTGTGTGTGTGTATATATATATATATATATATATATATATATATATATATATATATATATATAGATATAGGTAGAGATATAGATATGTATGTGTATGTATAAAGTGCTCAGTTTTACTTGTATTTAGCAAATGAATACTTACTGCCTTGGGCCATAACTAACACCAACCATGCCCAAACACGCTTCATAATGTGTAGCTGAAGAACACAGTTAAGTTATTGGCTTCCCAAAAACTTATTCCACCTCACTCTCTTTTGGTGTTATCCTAACATCCATAACTTTATCTCGATTAACTTTGCTCTACATTTAATGTTTTCCACTGAGTACTCTTAAATGAGCTAACAGCCCTATTAACCTATGGCAGCTATAGCCAAGCAGCTAGTCTCTTGCTTTCTCTCTCCCTCTCTGTCTCTGTTTTCAAAAGCGAGATACCGATAGCTATAATTCAGCAGTTTTGTACAACTACACTTATATACAGTACATCATTAAGCAGATGTGAACAATCATTTGAGATACAATAAAGAAATTCTTTACTTAAAGAATTAGGCAATACAATTTGAAAATTAAATATGCAAGCATATACATTCATGTTTACACAGAGAAATATAAAATAAAGTATTTTAAACAGATTGAATTAGAAAAAACATTTAACAGCTAATTTTACTTCTACCACTAACAGAAGACAAGTGTAATCCATTTACTTCTTACTTTTCTGATCATTTAACAGTTGCAATGAGTAAGTAACTAAGTAAGTAAATAAATAAATAAGCAGACATCATTTATAGACGTACTCAATGACTCTGGGCAAGTAGACTGTCTCTCTTCTCATCTGTAGTTCATGTAATGGTTTTCTTCACTGTGCACTAGACATGAACTAGAAAGATCAAACAAACTGTTGAGATGATTTAAAAACAAATGTCACTTAAAAAAATTCAGAGGATTATCCGTCAATGAGTCAATATTGAGAAATATTAGGTTAATAAAGTCCTTTTAGACCTCCCTCCCTTCATGCATCAGATAAAGAAGTTCTTCCTTTTTACTTTTTCCTGGTTCAAAAGTTCAGATAACTTTCCCAGAAGTATAGTTACTTAGATGATCAAAAATATGGTAACACAGTATTCAGGAAGCCACAGTCTAAAACATTAGTCAGTTTTCAGTATAAAGAGTCCCGTATTCTGTTAGAGCTTGTGCATGTGCGCGTTTGTGTGTGAGTGTGTGTGTATGTGTGTGTGTGTGTGTGTGTGTGTGTGTGTGTGTGTGTGTGTGTGTGTGTGTGTGTGTGTGTGTGTATTGTTTGCATGTATCTATGTGTGCAGGTGTTCACATCTGTGTGCACACTCCTGTTTAGCTTGTCATATGTCACAGGATTTTGCTGCATCTTAAGTGAAAGTGTTAGTTGCAGAATGGATGAGGCTGCAGACATTTTAGTAAAAAACTACATATTTGAAATTAGAGCAGAGAAGGCAGAATTATCTTAGTGGCTGGAGCTAGTTGGGCCTTCCAGGAGGTTAGAAGGATATAACCGTAGTCAGTGCACAGAATATTACTTCAAAATGGGTCAGAGTGACAGATACTTACTGCAGTAAAGAAAATTGTGAACAAGTTTAAGTTATGAGTGGTAACTTCCATTGGGGATAACTGAGGAGATATGGCATTGCTTATATTCCAACCAGTTTAGATCCCAGAGTCTGATAAAGTGATATGTTCTCAAAGAGTGACCAGAAGCAATCTTACAAGCCCTATTAGATGTCTGTTCCATTTGCGGAAGATAAAGGCATGCACATCTATGGGGACACTGAAAATACATGGAATGTGATGGAGAAGATGCAGAGAGATGTCCAAATGCAGTAAAATTAGTCATAATCTTTGGCTCTGTATACCACGTATAACTTTTGATTAGTTAAATAAATTACTTTTTTTTTATTTTATTTTTTTTATTTTACATTTGTTTACCAGGATAGTCTGACTGGACACAGGTCCATTTACAGCAGAGGCCCGGGGAGAAAAGCTCCATACATTTTAATTCCAGCTTACAATAAATTCACACCTCAAATGTTCAGACATAGATTATATACAATTTATGCTATAAGTTCAGCACATCAAATGTTCAGACATAGATTATGTACAGTTCACAATAAAGTTCAGCAGATTGAAATAATTGTTATACAGTGTCAAACAGATATACAATATAATATATATATTAGACAGTGAGAATAGAGGAGGACATGTAAGTTGAAGTATTATATATGCATTACAGAAGTTGGATGTGAATACATCTGTCTAAGTATTTTGATAAAGGGGGCAGGGGTGATCCAAGGAAGAAATTACTAACTCAATTGTAGTGAGCACTTTAGTACAAGATGATAACATTTAGCTTTCTCCATAAGTATGATACAATCATTGATAACAGTAGTACAATACATTTGTTGATGAGGGTGGAGACAACATATCAGACTAAGTTTGTGAATGCCATCAGTTATTGGGTGGGAAGGCTGGCTGCTGAGATATAGCTTGATTTGGGTTTACTGAGTGACTGTAATTGAATGTAGAAGAGGCATGTCTTAATGTAACAGAAGGTGTAGTACTGCTAGAATCATAGGCAGTACAAACTCTGTGGCAGTATCTATTGGAATTGTATTGTCAAAGTAAAATACTAAATTATGTGGTAATTTCAGTAGGGCATAATTGAGGGGATGGGTTAGGCTAAGTATCTTTGCCAGTGTGTAAAAGATGGTTTAATGCATTGTAAGATTTGTTTACAGCTCTTATATTTTGACTGGATATCTGACAGAACTCACTCAGCCAAAACAGGAGAAGCCACCTTTAGTAAAAGACCTAAAACAAGCAGCGTACCCCAAGGATCGGTCTTGGGGCCTCTACTGTTTGGGATATACGTTTCTGAGGTGCAAGACAAAACCAGTGGTATGTGACTGACCAAGTCTGCAGATGACTGCAAGCTGGGCACTGTCATAAATTTCCCTAATGATGTGAACATCCTCCAAGAGGGCCTTAACCAAACTAATGGCTGGTGCCAGAAGCATTGCCTCAAACCGAATGCCAAGAAATGCATCATTATCCCCTTAGAGGAAAATGGTCTCCCCACTAATTATTACATTAATAACAATGTACTAAGCATGCAATCAGTCATGAGGGACTTGGGCACCCAGGGTGATAGTTACCTGACTTTTGATTACCACGTTGCATCCGTTGTATGGAAGGCTTTCTACATGGCCCACCCCATAAATAAGGGTATTTCATCCAGGAACAAGGAAGTCATAACATCCCTGTACTCCTCCCTTATCAGACCCATTATCAAGTACAATGTCCCCTTTGGCATATACCTTGCCAAACACATGCAGCACTTGGAGAAACAACAGAGGTTCCTGACCAGGAAAATCCAGGGTCTCAAACACCTATCCTATACAGATAGGCTAAAAGTCCTGTCCCTCTACTCAGTCTTGTACAGACTGTTCAGAGGTGACCTGTGTCTGGCATCCAAGGCCGTCTTAGACTCAGCCTACCTTTGCCAACTCTAATCCCTGCATCCTCACCAGTCCTCCATCCTCCCAGTCAAGCTTGTGCTGAATTTATAAATTCCCACCCACTTATCTAAGTCCCACTTGAAGGAAGATAGTGTATCACTCTGTTTTACCTGCAGGGGAAGCTACTCCAGGCATGAAGGAGCTAGTGAATAATTTATCTGTCTCTCCACATTGTTCTAGTTATCTGCTTAAGCAGGTTTATATCCCTTGTTCTTGTATTTGCAGGGCTGTTTCATTTGTAAAAATATGAGCAACCCTAGACTAATTGGTCTCTGACTTCTTGAGAGGCAAGCTATAGTTCTGTGAGGAGTCTTTAACATACAAATATGAGGGACAGTGCTTCTACACTTTTCTGGTAGTCTAAGAGCCTCTTTATTAGGAATTTCTGGGGCCTTTCCATCTGTCTGATATGTCTGGTGAAGTACATTCCAAAAGGGGGCATTGTAATCTATAATTTGTCTGATCAGTGATCAGTGCAAAGGGACAATAATCTCTTTACATCTGGATGATATTCCTTTTGTGATCATTTGCACCATGTGAAATGATTTCCTGACAACATTTGTTACATGGTGATCAAAGGAGAAGGAATTATCCACCCAGTTTCTAACTACATTTTCATTTTGAAGTGAGATGCAGTCAATACTTTATACTGGAGGGATCATTTGTCTGCCCAAAGTAACAATGTTGCATTTTTAGTATGTAATTTAAGCTCATATTCAATACACCAGGCACTTATAAGGGTATGTTCCTGCTAGAGGGTTTGCGTCAAAGGGAGATTTGACAATGACTTCCAACCAGTGCCCAATGCTGGTACCATGAGCCGGCACCCTGCCTTCTCAGCTCCTCAAGTGAAGAGCAAAAAAATAAAAAATAATAGAAAAGAACAGAATGTTCTATTTACTGGAACACCAGTCAGGTGGCCAGAAACATCTGAACCTCCTCCATTTTATTAAAAAAATAATTTAGCCTTGTTATAAACTACAAAAAAACTGCTTGCTACAAATGTAGCGAACAGTTGATGTACTTTATATCCTGTCTATATGGAGCACTAGGCACTCATGTTTTATTTAAAAAAAATATTTTTGTAAACTGTAGCAAACAGTTGCTATAGTTTATTCCCTTCCTGCACAGAATACGACAACACTCAGATTTTAGTTAAAAAGATGATTTTTTTTTTTTACTTTTAAACTGCAACAAACTGCTTGCTGCAATGTAGCAAGCAGTTGCTACAGTTAAGAACATAAACAGAGCACTACAGCACTAAGGTTTGACTGCAATCAGCAGATCACTCACCCCCCAACACTTTGCTCCTGGGGCAGTGGCCTGTCTCACCCTAACCTAGCTACACCACTGATTATGAAGTACGTTGATGAGCAATCAATGCATCATATGTTCAACACTATGGAGGGATTCTGCAAATGCATGTAAATGTTCAACACTATGGAGGGATTCTGCAAATGCAAGTAAATGTTCAACACTATGGAGGGATTCTGCAAATGCATGTAAATGTTCAACACTATGGAGTGATTCTGCAAATGTATGTAAATGCTCAATACTGTGGAGTGATTCTGCAAATGTATGTAAATGTTCAGCACTATGGAGTGATTCTGCAAATGTATGTATATGTTCAGCACTAAGGAATGATTCTACAGATGTATGTAAAAGTTCAACACTGTGGAGTGATTCTGCAAATGTATATAAATGTTCAGCCCTATGGAGTGATTCTGCAAATGCATGTAAATGTTCAACACTGGAGGGATTCTTCAAATGCAAGTAAATGTTCAACACTATGGAGTGATTCTGAAAATGTATGTAAATGCTCAACACTATGGAGGGATACTGCAAATGCAGCAATGTTCAACAGTATGGAGTGATTTTGCAAATGTAACGTGTTCAGCACTATGGAAGGATTCTGCAAATGCATGTAAATGTTACAGATGGACAGTACATTTATTTAGAAAAATATTAGTAAAAGCATCATTAGCAATTATGTAACTGTACAAATGACTCTATCATAATTCTCAAAATAATTTAGGGAAGTAGGAGACCATTTAAACTGGAACTGGGAATGGATTGAGCAGCCTCCAAAAAAAAAAAAAAAAAAAAACTTGAGACATACTATCAATGACATGTAATAAAACATTTGATGTCCCTAGACAAAGCAGAGACAAAAGGCACAGGAACAGTTGTGTTCAATTGTGTTGGTTGGGCAGCAAACTGTCTGTTACTGTGGATAGTTTAACTCAACCTCTGGTTACATTAGCTGTATGGCTAATGTAAATCTGTTTTTTGTACAAAACATAGCTTTGTAGACATAGATCTGGCTAGTCTCAGTTTAGACTGATTGTACTTGTTCTCTGCATCACTGCGTTCTGGTTGACCCTCATTAGGGACCTCCTGGATGTGTTGTCAAGTCTCTCAGATTATGGCACCATCTTTAGTTTGCAAGATGTAGGAATTTGGTTTAGTTCTTTCCTGCATTACAATTTCTGTTGGGCACAACCTTTTCGCACTCTAACTTTTAGGGGACAGCTTGACTTGGTTGTGAAGCAGGTAGTCACTATGCATAATGACTTCAGTTATAAAACACTGCATATGAATTTTTTGCTTTTTGGTCATTTTTTAACAATATTGTACAGAATAACTCTAGGCTTAAGTTTTGATTCTAACTTTGGCATGTCAGTTTATACTCATCTTCCAAGCATGACCTGTAAAGGACTTACATTTGCGGCACTATCTGGAGTAGCATTAGCTGTGAAGGGCTTACTCTGGTGACACTTTGTGGAGTATCAATAACTGTGAATGACTTACTCTGGTGACAGTATGTGGAATAGCATTAGCAGTGAAGGACTGATGCTTGTGGCACTATGTGGAATAGCTTTAGTTGTGAAGGACTTATTCTGGCTTCACTAAATGGATTATCATTAGCTGTAAAGGACTTACTTTGGTGGCACTTTGTGGAGTATCATTAGCTGTGACAGATGTACTCTGGTGATGCTTTGTGGAATATCATTAGCTGTGAAGGACTTACTCTGGTTGCAGTATGTGGAGTAGCATTAGCTGCGAGGACTTACACTTATGGCACTATCTGGGATGGCATTAGCTGTAAAGAATTTACTCTGGTGGCATTATGTAGGATAGCAGAAAAGTAAAGAGTGCAACATGGGCTGTAGCATGAATTACGAGTAAATGAATCCAACAGGCTCTTCTTAAAGAATAAAATCCAAGTTGATGAATAAAATCCACGTTTATTGTGAAGCAATAAAAACTGCAGAAAATAGTGAGCGCTTTCGCGTTGTTACACAATGCTTCATCAGACATAAAAGATAATTTGCAAGGTAAATCATTAAATACACCTGTATATCATGATGTCACAATTTCTTAAAGACACAACCGTATAAAAGAACAATCAAAATGTATAACATCACATTTATAAAAAATTACATAAAAGTCAATGCTTAAAAGGTCTAGAAGCTAAAAAAGGCTTGATGGTAAGCCTATCGTTGAGCCCAAATCTATACAACCGTATAAAAGCACAATCAAATGTATAACATCACATTTATAGAAAAGTTACATAAAAGTCAATGCTTAAGAGGTCTAGAAGCTAAAAAAGGCTTGATGGTAAGCCTATCGTTAAGCCCAAATCTATGTGCTTGAAGCTTCAGGATCCATTTACCTTCCCTTTCTTCAACCCTGTTTTTTATATTGCCTAATCTACCATCAGTGTTGACTATTTCAAGAACCAAAAACTTAAATGTGTGTGCATCACCTAGCTCCACTGCGTGTTTCGCAAGGGTGTTCAACATATTCTTTTTGGTGGTTGCATATATATGCTCTCTTATGCGTTCACGCAAGGATCTGGTAGTCATCCCTACGTAAAATTTCGCACAAACTTGACAGTCAGCTAGATATATCAAGTTGGTGGATCTGCAAGTAGCATGGTGCTTGAATGTGTATATCCTATTGGTTACAGGGTGTGTATATGTACAAGAGTTGGCAATATATTGGCATTGGTTGCATGTATAACAGGCAGAAGTGCCAGTTTTATGATTTTTCTGTGCTGGGGTGTACGTCCTGTCATGGCAAAGTAACCTGTTCAGTGAAAGCATGTTCTTGTAGGCTACCCTAGGCTTAGTGTCTATCAAAGATCTAATTTCTTCATCTGTCATGAGTAGGTTCCAATGTTTGTCAAAAATGTGTAGAACATGATTATTTCTGTTGGTGTAAGGAATGACAATCCTATTGGTATTGGGTGCATGTTTGGATCTCAATTGTTCTGATTGAAAGTTAGATCTAGTAATTATAGGAGCTCCCTCATTGGTTCTACTAGAATCACCTTCAGAAATTGCCTCAAGTACTAATTTCTTATTATAACCCCTAGAAATAAAATTTCTGGCTAAACAAGCTTTGTGTTGATGATATGCTGTATGCGTTGATGTCAACCTAGAAACCCTTGTTGTTTGGTTCTTAACAATGTTTCTATATATATGTTGGGGGTGCATACTCCCTCGATGTAAAAGATTGTTCTTCCAACAATTCTTTCTGAAAAGTTCAGTGTCAAAGCCATGGTTGCTCATGGTGATCTTGACATCTAAAAAATCAATGTCATCTGTGGAGTGGGTGCAGTCAAAGCTAAGAAAATCTGTGGACGCGTTTAAGTATGTGATGAAATCTAAAAGTTGTTGAACAGTTCCTCCCCATATAAGAAACACGTCATCCACAAATCTATTATAAAATTTAGAATGATTGGAGAAAACAGAATCATCATTAAACACAAATGTGTACTCCCATTGTGCCAACACCAAGTTGGCATAGGCGTTGGCACATGGGGTGCCCATCGCTACACCCTTGACTTGTAAAAAATATTCGTTCTGGTAGCATAACACATTGTTCTCGAGAGTTATCTCAAGAAGTGACATGCACCTATTGACCATGTAAGGTGTCAACTTACTACGTATAAGCATAGCTCTGACATATTCCAAACCTTTATCATTAGGAATAGATGTGAATAAAGATTTCACATCTAAAGTGACTAACATGTAATCACCATAAGAAAAAGATGAATGGCTAAAAACTGCCAAATTGTCCAAGAAATTAGTTGTATCCTTTAAAATATGTTTGACTTCTGAAACAATAGGTTTTAATATCTTATCGAGATAAATCGATAAGGGTTCTGTAAGCCAACCTCGACTGGACACAATGGGGCACAGAGGTGGATCGAAGGTGTCCTTATGTATTTTGGGGAGACCCCTAAACGATGGTACCAGAGGCTTGTCAATCAAAAAATAAGAATACAGATCATTGTCAATAACATCAGACAACATCAAATCATAAAGCATGGCATGTACATCTTTTATAAGGGTGTTCAACTTATAACTAGGTAGAGGTAAATAAGTATCACTATCAGAGAGCATGAAATGCATCTTTTCAACATATTGAGAGCTGTCCATTACTACAACAGCGCCCCCTTTGTCCGCTTGTCTAATGACAATAGTATTATTTCCTCTCAGGCTATTGAGAGCCTGTTTCTCATTGAGTGTTCAATTAAAGAACTGTGGTTTCGCATTCACATCATTATATAATTCGAACAAGTCTTTTTCAACTGCCTGTTCAAATGCTTCCAATAAAGGATGCTGCTGAGGTACAAACAAAGATGGTTTTCTAAAAGGTGTAAAAGTATTAGTAGAATGTTCATCTTGTTTACCATATAACAACTTCAAGGCTAAATTTCTCGTGAATAACTTAACATCCACAATGATGTCCGTGACATCATTGCAGCTTGAGGGAATGAAACCAAGTCCCTTGTTAAGAACAGAGGTCTCAAAAGCATTCAAAGTATAGTTCGATATATTAACAACCAAATTGTCTATAGCAACATTATCATTAGAATCGTTAGAATCAATCAAGTTTTTGTTCGCCATACCTTCTTTGTTGACGGCATGTTGTCTTCTATGTTTTTCCTCTTGTTTGCTCTTATTTGTGGTGACCAAGTCCTCCTTTCATGAGGTTTGTAAGGCAAGGGAAAAGAAGGTAGACCTTTGCCTAAGCCAAATATTTCATCCTCGGATTGGATGACAAATGAATCAAAGGAAAGTTGTTTGTTGCGTGTGTCCTGCCTTCTAGTTCTGACTGGGCTGTCTTTGCCAAGATTCAAAACGACATCGGAACTAGAATCATTGTGTATTTGTGCCTCTACCACAACTGTGTTTGGACGTGGAACCGTTGCATTGTCATGTATCGCAGGCACTGAAGCTGTAGCTAAATTCACGCTAGTAGCGTCCTCTGATGACATCAGCGATGTGGGAGTAACCAGATCCACACAACGCGGTTGCTCAGTAGTTGTGGATGACTTATGTAAATTATCCGATGATCTATGTGGCTTGTCAAATCTCAAGTGTGTGTTGTCTTTGGGCCAAGAAAAAACTTGGGATTTACTAAAATCAAGAAAGTCCCTCTGTAATTTACGTTTTTTGTCATGTAAGCATTTGATGTCCAGAGAGGAAGTCATATGTTTTAAGTCATTAAACAGCGTATTTACCTGGCAGTGTGGTTCTTTTTCTGATTTACTACTGTTTTGTATCTACATCTCTGCCAGGACATGGCTGCTGTGAAGGACTTACTCTGGGACACTATCTATGTGAAGTATCATTAGCTGTAAAGGACTTACTTTGGTGACACTAAGTGGAGCATCATTAGCTGTGAAGGAATTACTGTGGTGGCACTTTGTGGAGTATCATTAGCTGTGAAAGACTTATTCGGGTGGCACTAAGTGGAGCATCATTAGCTGTGAAGGAATTACTGTGGTGGCACTTTGTGGAGTATCATTAGCTGTGAAGGACTTACTCTGGTGGCACTAAGTGGAGCATCATTAGCTGTGAAGGAATTACTGTGGTGGCACTTTGTGGAGTATCATTAGCTGTGAAGGACTTACTCTGGTGGCACTAAGTAGAATAGCATTAGTTGTGAAGGACTTACACTTGTGGCAATAAGTGGAATGGCACTAGCTGTGAAAGGTTAACTCTAGTGGCACTATGTGAAGTATCTCAATATGCCATGAGAGCTCTCTTAGGATTTGTCTGTCTTAATATCTTTTTGGTGGTTTATTGTGCACTCTCCTCTTCACCAACTGACTGCAGATAGTGAGGACTTGAAGAAGTATGGTGAGCCCATAATCAGCAACAGTCTGTTAAAAATAATTTTACCTAAACTATCTACCAATGTCTGTAACTATCTCAATAAGCAGATCAAATGTTGAAAACATGGTTTTGTGTCTGGCTATCATTTGTTGGCTAGTTGTGGTTGGAACATGGATTATTTCTAATACTCCAAAAATATAAGGTATTCTGTGCCTTCACACTCACAAAATCAGTTGTTGTGTTTTTGTCAAGAACCTTGAGATAACACTGTTGGCATTTAGTGGCTCTCATCTTGTTGATGCTTTGTGCACAACCTTAACACTGACCCTTGGATATTAGCATTATAATGTCTTGATTCATGGTTGACCACCACACTGACATTTTGATTTTTTCTTAGCATATTATGAGACCCTGATGACCTATGTGT
This sequence comes from Protopterus annectens, assembly GCF_019279795.1. Taxonomy (NCBI): domain Eukaryota; kingdom Metazoa; phylum Chordata; order Ceratodontiformes; family Protopteridae; genus Protopterus; species Protopterus annectens. The sequence continues at coordinate 909,597,023 of NC_056729.1, forward strand.
ATCTGACATAGCATGACTGTTCATTGACTTAGGGGTAATGCACTTCTGTCATGATATAACATTTTCATTGACTTAGGGTACTGCTTTTCTGTCATGATATAACATTTTCATTGACTTAGGAGTACTACACTTCTGTTGTACAGTTTATAACAGTTTCATTGACTTAGGGCTACTGCACTTCTATCATGATATAACAGTTTCAGTGATTTAGGACACTGCACTTCTGTCATGATATAAAGGTAAGCCATCATGCTCTGATGACTATGCTGGGACTCCGCAAAGTATTTATGCATAAGCTGTTTAGTCTGTGTCCAGTTTATATTTATTTTATTTTTTTTATTTTACATTTGTTTACTGGGAAAATCCAGCTGGACCAGGTTCATGTTCAGTGGAGGCCCGCGGAGAAAAGCTCCACAATTAAGAAGATTTTAATACAATGAGAAATATACAAACTGGTAATACAGAAGCTTAATTACAAGCAGAGATATACTTTGTTTACAGTAGGTTAACAGGCATTGCTGAGATTCAGTTCGATTAATATTTACAAAGGTTCAAGCAGAGGTATTCAGAAATTTGTTCACAATAGTTAACAGGCTTTGCAGGACTGAAATACAGTTAGAAACAATATTTACAAAGGTAGTATGTACTGTTTACAGTTTTAGTAAGTGTGCACAGAAAGAAGTACAAAGACCAGTGTGGCATATTCTAAGAGTATGTATCACTATGTGAATAGAATAGTGTGTATTCTAGACTGGAGTAGTTTGGTGGAAGAGAAGGCATAGAGATTGTTAAGTGATACAAGTGCATATTCAAGTTGTCCTGTGATGAGATTTGAGTAATTTTATGAAGTTTGTGTTTGTTGTTGTGGAGGTTATATTGGTGGGGAGATTGTTCCATTTTTTAGCTATGATGTGGGAATAAAGGGCTTTTCCTGCAGTGTTGTTAGCAGTAGTAATACTGAGGAGGGGTTTAATGGATGAGCGTAGAAGGCAACTGGAAGAGTGGGACATTAATAGCTGACTGAGGGCTGAAGTTTTGTTTGGGTAGTTTCTGATGGTAAAGGCGTATGTGAGTTGTTGTTGACTAGTAAGTTAGGAAATTCAAGCCACTGAATTTTTTTTGTACTTGACAGTGGTGAGTTCTAAAGGGGGAATTGCTGGCAAATTTGGCAGTTTTGTTGTAGCATGACTAACTTATCCAGATCTGATTTTTTAGTGTGGGTTAGGATTGGTGCAGCATAAGTAAGTGCTGATAGGAGGTGAGTTTGAACTAGGGTGATTCCTGCTTTTGGTGTGAGATCGTTTTTGTGCCTGTATAGGGTTCCCATTTTTTGTGAACTTTTTGAATGGTTTGCGCTATGTGAAGATTGAATGATAGGTTGTTGTCTATTTCAACTCCTAGGGGTTTTGTGTGGGTGGATGGAGAGATGATAGTGCCATTCCTAGATGAGAGAGAAAGTAGAGGGGGGGGGGGTTGTTTTATTAGGTGTGAACAGGAGAAGTTCGGTTTTATTAGGATTAAGAATTAGATGGATGTCAGTGATCCAATTTTCAATAGCAGAGAATGATTCTTGGGCTGGGTGTTGTAGGTTGTTGAAAGATGGGGCTTCACAGATGAGAGTGAAATCATCTACGTACTGAATTAGTGAGGCATGCTTGGAGGAGGTATATAGATTGTTTGTAAAAATTGAGAAAAGTAGTGGGCCTAATAATGAGCCTTGTGGTACTCCTATAGAGTTAGGGAGAGGAGGGGATAGTTCATTGCGCCATTGTACAGATTGTTGTCTATCTGATACGTAGCTATTGAACCAGGAGATGGTATGGGAAGTTATGGATAGAGAATGAAGGGTGTCCAGTAGTTTAGGGTGTGAGACCATGATGAATGTTTTTGAGAGGTCTAAGAAGGTAGCAGATACATAGTTGCTGTTGTTTCTATGTTGATTAACCAGATTGGTGAAGGAGAGAAGAGCAGAAGTTGTATTATGGTGTGGGCGGAATCCATGTTGGTTGGATGAGAAAAGTTTGTTTGTATCTAGGAATTGCTTAACTTGTGAGTGTATGCATTTCTCTAGGAGCTTAGATAAGGGGGAAAGAATAGCTATAGGCCGATAGTTGAAAAAGTCGTACGATTTACCTCCTTTGTGAAGAGGTATAATGTAGGACATTTTCCATAGCTGTGGAACATAAGCTTCCTGAATGGACCTATTTATTAGGATTGACACTGGGTAAGAAAGAGAGTCAGCTGCTATTTTTAGGAAGTTAGTGGGTATACCGTCTGCTTCTAGTGTAGTCTGAGGAGGAGGTTTCTAATTTTTGATGTAGGGACAGGAGAGAGAGCGAAGGATGGTTGGGTGTGTTCCCAGCAGCTGTGGTTGATGAGGTATTTGTGTTTGTTAACTGGTTGGACAGAGTTTGGATTGATTTTACGAAATAAGAGTTAAGCTGGGAGGCTATATCTTTGCTGTTAGTATATGGGGAGGTGGGGTGGTGGTAGCACTTGTCCCAGGTTTTAGTAGGGAGATGATTTAGCCTTTCATTTTGCACATGCTGGATAACAGATTGCAATGCTGGATAATTGTTAGCAGCTTCTTTAAGCTTTTCTAGTCTTTTAGTCTTTTTTTGTTCTTATCTTTTTGTTTTACACAACTGCAGCATCATCATTAATATAGATAATGAGCAGGTACAGGTATGATTTCTGGATAACAGAGCAGCAACACACAGTTGTTTTCTAGGCACAGGTATTGCTTTAGTATTGAAATTTCTTAGGCTTATTAATACTCTCTGCATTTTGGAGGTACATTGTCTAAGTTATATGAATTGATAAGTGTTGTTAATGATTTCTGGTCAGTCTGAAGTTATCTAAAGAACTTCTCATAAGCCTACACTTGCAAGGCACTCTTTTTCAATCTGTAAATTTCTATGCTTTGTTTTGGTGACTGTTAGCATTCCAGAGGACAGGCAGCAGGACATTACACATGGCCATCCATTTGGAATAATGCTGCACCATTTTGTAGCTACTAATATCTGCACTCACTGTTGTCCATTTATTGACATCACAGTATGCTACCACTGCTGCTGTTATCAGCATCTGTTCAACTTTGCTAAATGCTTGGCCTTGCGCAGTTCCCAGTATCACAGCACATTTTCTTTGACAAGTCTGTTAAAAAACAAAGTATTGTTGAAAGGACTGGTGCAAATTTGCCCAAGTAGTCAGTCATATTCGGGGCTTGTCTTAATCCAGTTACACATGATGGATTTTGGAACTCGGCTATTGTGCTGACTTTGTTCACATCAGGTTTGTTTCCACTTGCACATAGATTGTGACTAGTATACTATAATTCTGTTTTACTAAAGCAACATTTCTCTTGGTTTTACTTTAAACCAGAGTCTGCAGCAAAGCCTTTAACGTCAAATCATGCAGACATTTGTCTGGACCAAACTCAAGGATACTATATATAACAACAAAGCCTCCATACAGAAACTGGGGTAAACCAATCATTTTATGCTGAAAGATTTCAGGTGCTGAGGTTATACTAAATGCAAACAGCAGCCTTTTAAAACAGAATCTTCCCCTAAGAGGGATGAAGGTTATCAGATTTTGACTTTCTTTGTCTAAAGGTATTTGCCAGAATTCACTGGAAACATCTAGTATGGAAAACATGTTTGCATCAGCTTAGATGCTGTCTTCTATTCTTTTTAGTATAAACCTTTCACTTATTTACAACAGCATCATTAAGCTTTGTTATTTAAATCAACACATATTCACACACAACCATTCCTTTTACTCACTGAGACCATGGATGCACACCACTCGGCTGGTTCAGGTACAGTCTCAATTATGTCAAAGCTTTGCATTCATTTAAGTTCTGCCTCTTCTTTAGACAGCTTCAAAAAACAGCACCCTACTGTGTATGGTCAAGGCACATGGAATAGTATTCAGTTTTAATTTAATCTTTATTGACTTACAATCAAGCATACCAACTTCATCAAACACGTCTACATCAACTTCATTCATTCTGGCAATTGAGCCCATCTTGTATGACACAGCTCTGCTGAGCATATTATTTATGTGCAAACCATGTAGTCCGTAAACCCAAACCTCAGACTTGTGCCTCTTCTATGCAGGCATGACTAGAAATCTACCAGTGTACCTGAGTTCATATGCAGGGCTCGATTTTAGGTAATTACAGATGTATTAAGAAAAAATCCGTGGTAGTAGTGCTGCGGTAGCGTTGTCGCCTCACAGTAAGAAGCTGTCTGGTTCAGTTCTCAGCTAGAGCACCTTCTGGGTGGAGACATGCGTGAATGGGCGTACCTTCGTTGAAGGTTATGCGTCAGGGCTGGTAACTCGGCCCGTAAAAATCAACTACCAATCATTAGCAGGCTGGAGTTCCACTGTGGCGACCCCTAACCGGGAAAAGCCGAAAGACACAACAACAACAGACGTAGTAAGAAAATTCAGTCTGTAGCACATAATATTACAGTGTCATTTCCCCTCTTATCAGTCTTGAAATTCATAACTGTTGTATGAATCGGAATTTTAACTTTTCAGTCTGTTTTGACATCAGACAGTCATGAGTGAACCTAGAAAAAAATGCTTTCTGGTGTGTTTTTTTTAAAACATCATTGTCATTTTTCAGGAGCATCTTCTTTAATTAGCTTTGTGTCCACATCCTGACATGTGTAATGTACAGGTCTCACTCATCAGGGTAAAGGCCATATGTGGTACATTTACCAGGACCACTCTCACTCTGCTTCTTAAAAATTGTATTGTTGTACTAGAAATATGCCTGCTAAGTAACTTGCCATTAATTTTCCATTTCACTTCACATATATCATTTACCATGTTTAAATTAACATTCTTATCTGAAGGAAAAATGTTAGTGTTTGTATTTTAAATACATTTTTAATTTCAAGATGGATTTCTGATTGTTTCAGTCTGCTTCTGGTGATTTATTTCCTGCCAACAGGAAAATGCCAACCTGGCAAGTCTAGAAAATTCTTTTATGGAATTTAGAACTTGTGCCTAATATGGAAAGGTGCAGATAGATAGTCAAGAGGTCTTATCAACATTGGTGCTGTAGTGTTCATTTCTAATTGTTCAGTAGATAAATTTTAGTCATTAACAAAAATATTGCATTTGATTAAAAATGGTATAAATGATTCAAGCTTTTTATGTCTGCAACAGACAGGACCTTGATTTCCTTGTGTCCCACATACGTGTTCTTTGCAGTGGATTAGATTATTATTCTCTGCTGAACTGTGTTCTGTAAAAGTTATTTTGTACCATAAGACCATATGTTTAGTAATTCCACTTTTCTGCATTTTGTATTGCCTTTTCTGAGATTATATTAGTTTTTGTCAGACTTGGAGGGTGTCATGGCTCCTGAATAACTGGTATTAGTACAGGAACTCCCAGATGAGAATAATATATTGTTGGTACCTTACCCCTACTAGTCTGTTAACAACAGAGGAAAAAAAGTACAATATACTCTGGAGATATAAGCAAAAACTAGCTGATACAATCCACATGATTAAGGAGTGTAAAGTTATAAGCTTTATGGTAATATCTATATCTGATAAGGTTGTTAGAATTTAGAACCGCACTTCATATAGAAGGAATTTTTGCATTTCAGACATAGGGAAGCAGAAAATACACACGCTGGGAAAGAACTAAAGTTCTGCTGTGTATTAGCCAGCGTGATAACTAGATTGCTGCTACAAAACAGAATCCATACTCCTACAACATTTAGACATAATACTGTATTAATTTAAGTATCCTGCCACATCTTATATGATTCTACAGCAATGGAAAGAAGCGTTTTCAAAATCTGGCTTTTCATTTTCATATGTTCAGAGGTGTATACCAGGCTAACAACCACAAGGGTCTTTAGACGTCTAGCCATGCAACCCAAATGTGGACAAATTTTATGTTTTAGATATTTATATAAGGGGTGATTTTTGGTTATGACTTGATTTACTGACTGCCTCTGTCCATCAGAGACATAGGCGCCAGACTAGGGCTGAATTTCCAATTTCTCATCAACTGGTCCATGTTATGCGTAAATAGGTTTAGGGAGGGACTTTGCTTCACATGGATATGGAGCCTATTACAGAGAATAGGAATTTTCTGAGATGCATATCTATCTCTCCAACATGTCCTATTTATTTCAAAAGCAAAATGTAGGTCTTTGGCTCTAGTAGTTCTTAAGGTGTTTATTTTGTGGATGTGCAAAACATAGTTTGCCATGGAATAACTCCTAAATGTTTCCTGGCTTCATAGATTCATAGATTATTAATAGTCTAATGACCCAAGGGACCTTTCTAAGCCAAGCCATGTTCCATAGGGGGCAGCCTCTGGGACACATATCTGTCAATCTAGCATGTTCTGTTCAAGTCACAGACAAAATTCAGGTCCCAAAACTTTGTAGTTCTAGTACTCTTTTACTTATGAATATGTAGGAGATTCATAACTGTGGGGTTAGTGGATGCCTTGTAAGCCAGACATAGATCACCCCTTAGTAATCTGTAGGAGTCTGAGTAAAGGGAAAGGGCTTTAAGGTGCTCTGCATAAGGCAGGTTTGTTATGCTATGTATTCCTTTTGTAAGTTTGTAAGGAACCTCTGAGGTCTGTCTAGTTGTTGCATATGCCTGGTCAGGTACATACTGAAGGGAGCATTGTACTCTATGATTGGTCTGATAAGAGAGGAGTACAGTAGGATAATGAACTCTTTGGATCTAGAAGCCATGCCCTTACTCGGGTATTACAGAGAAACTCACCAGCCTGAACATAAACCCCTATGTCACGAGATGGGCTGCTAACTGGCTTACAGACAGAACTCACATGGTAAGAATAGCGGGCTCCAGGTCCGACTCTAAACCAGTCACAAGTGGTTTCCCACAAGGCTCAGTCCTGGGACCCCCTACTGTTCGGCATATACTTCTCAGAAGTACAGGCAAACACAGGAGGACTATGGCTAACCAAGTTCGCCGATTACTGCAAACTGGGAGCCATAATTGATACTCCAGCTGACACAGGCATCCTCCAAAAGGGCCTTACTGAGACGGACACCTGGTGTCAAAGTCATGGCCTCAAGCTTAATGCCAAAAAATGCATAATCATCCCATTTGGGAAAAACAAAACACCCACAAATTACCACATAGGTGGCAGCCCCCTTAATACAGAAGAGGTAATAAGAGATCTGGGGACCCAGGTAGACAGTAATCTCTCCTTTGAAAATCATATTGCCAAAATAGTTAGGATGTGGCCCATCTAATTACTAAAGGATTTGCATCTAGAAATAAAGAGGTTATAGTGCCCCACCACTCATCACTCATCAGACCCATCATAAAGTACAATACCCCATTTGGGATGTACCTCACAAAGCACTTACAACAGCTGGAGAGACCACTAAAGTACCTCACCAAGAGGATTACTAGACTCAAACATATGTCCTATGCAATCCGACTGAAAAAAATCTGGCTGTACTCAGTGGCATATCACTTACTCAAAGGTGATCTCTGCCTGACTTACAAAGCCATGTCCAACTCAGAATTGATGGACATGCTCCACCTAAAGAAATCCATGCACTCTAGTGAGCTAAAACCTCGCCACAGCAATAAATATAACATGCAGGAGGGATAGATTCCTGTCACAGAGACTCCCTATGCTTTGGAACAAAATTCCAAATTACATTAGGCAGAGCCCCTCACTAACACTCTTCAAGAGAAACCTTGATGAGTGGATGGGTAACAGAAAATCCACCCCTGGGATCACTTCATTGACTCTGCTTGACAGAGGATCAGTTAATTAATCAATGGGGCTGCAAAAGCCGACACACACTGGCTAGGCTTATAAATGCCCTTGGGCAGATAGCCTAGTACCTACATATGAACCTATGAACTTACAAATTGTACAACATAAAGGGATTTCCTCATCACTATGGCCATGTAGTGGTCAAAGCTAAGACTACTATCTCCATACATACCTGCCATCAACACTGGAATGTGCAATGGAACCAGTTGTAGGTAGAGTGGGATTTGACTCCCACCACATTAAAATTCAAATGTGGATTGGCCTTAAGCATTTATGGCAAAAGGGCACTGATGTCTTGGTTAATAGGCAAGTACTTCAATACTCACTGCCCATCTACAGAGCGGTGACGTAATCACTGTCACCCCGAATTTCACCCATCTGAGATAATGGCAAGTGCCTTTTAGTGTAATCTTAATAACAGTAATTGATTCTTGGCAAAATTTATTTTGTATATGTACACTTTCACATAATATTTTTAGAAAGGGGTAAATTGTAAAACAGCAGCACCAACTCCTCCCTTTCCAGACTTTAATGTACACTGCCACCAGTTATTCAAAACTGCAAGAACAAATCTTGCTATTTACCCATAAAATAATCCAGCCTTTAAATATTTGAATGGTGACATAAGCTGAAGGAATATTGTTTTACAGTGGGTGGATACCCCACATTTAATCTTATCAGTAAAATATATAAACCTTGGAATCAATAAACTAGTATCCCTAAGCACTCAAAGTTGAACACTTTTAATTTTAACATGAAATAAATAAGTTAAAGCATTTCCAAGTAAACATAAAATAGTGAAAGGTTTGCACAGTCTGTTTCTTTCAATATATCCTTTAATTTCTGGCTTTTAAGTCCATTCATAGAATGCTTATAGGGTTTGTGAATTCTATAATTGGAGGTGTACCAGTAATACAGATTTCTAAATAAGCCAAAATAGAAGATAACAATGGGTCCCTATTAATTATCCAAACTTTTTAAAGTTTTAATGTAATATGGTCAACACCATATGATCGAACTTGAAAAAGTTCAAAGGTGAAAAACAATGGCTCTGTATGGCACAGAATGGGAAAATTTCCCTTTTCTGCAGCTGAAGTGCGATCTCTGAGTTGGTATATTTAAGTAGGGGGGCATGGGGGGTGCAGGGGGGCTTGCCCCCTGCTAAGAGCATTGAGGTAAGTTTTTTTTTAATTATATTTTCGATATTTCAAACTTCGATCATATGTTGTCAAACATATGAGATTCGAAGTTTTGAAACTTTGAATATATAATATACCCAATAACAATTACTTATGTAATAAGCACTAAAACAAACCAAACAACCTTACCAAAGCAATATGATTCCAACATAAAGTCTAGGTAGGACCAGATACTAGAATCCTTTTTTGTTGTTAAAATCCAACAGGAAGCATTGTACTGCAGCATTCTATTTGTTGTACTTTGTTAGGACATCAGAGAGCTACCAATGAAGGTCATTTCTGCTTGTAGCTTTGACAAATTAACCATCGGATGACAAGCTCAGTTGTATGTAGCTTTTTTTGCCAGGATTTTATTATTACGGTTATAAAGTACATGGGATTAAAGTCTTCTAATGGTGTGATACTTCCTAAGCCAGTGAGCAGTAGAATGACTGTGTGTGTATAAGGACTCTGCATAAGCTTTCTGAAAATTCTGAATATTCTGAAAATATCAGTACAGAAACCAAAATAGAAAAACATTGAGTATCAGAGGCATCCAGAGCTGCCTTCATAGTAGTATCAGTTGGTTATTTGATAAACCAATCACACACCTCATAGTAGTAAACAGTGCACCCATCCTTTCTTTTCTTAAAGCTACAATAACAAAACAACATGAGAAGTCAAACTATCTTGATCAAGCCATATCTAAAAGTACTAGCCATCTGGTCATCACAGAGATTGGCTTCTCTCCCTGACTTTTTGAAAAATAATGTCATCAACTGGAATTACCAGAGACATTGTACTTAGATATGTTGCTGGAACCTATGATCTTTATAGCTGGAAAGAGCTGATGTGTAAGCTATCTAGCTTAGTCATTAAAAAAAAAAAAAAAAAAACATATGGAACTACCCAGAATTCCTTGCAAACCTGGCTAAAGTTTGTACCTCTAGATCATTTCCCATCTCCACTGCCTTGTTATTTCACTCAATCTTCTTTAATATCTCACTGCATCTCCTGCTTGTACTACTCCTGTCTGGCCATCATGACTTCTTCAATAGTAGTTTTCGATGCCACTTACATGACAGCTGCCAAGTACAGACGGCCATGTTAGACAGCCTAATAAATAACACACAGGTAGCAGATGCAGTCTAAATTCCATGAAGCCTATATTATTGAGTAAATTCTCTGCAAATTATTTGCACCACATAAATGCTAAATATTGTAGGTACCTCACTAGCATTTAAAGGCATTTGCCCCATACTTAATACCCACATTATAAAACAAAAGGTATATACCTATAGGGAGTATGTTTTGCATTCCATCGATTACTACAGTTATACTATGTATGACACGAGTTATGGACATAAAAATCAACATTTTATATAGCTATAGCTGTAAATATAAATATAGTCAAGAATTTTTTAACTATGAACTTTTCAGTCCTTAGAATCATGATTATCTGTGGAATAATCTATATATCTGTCATGTTTCCTTAATAGCCCAATGTATCTGGAAAATTTTAAAGAATATTTTGTTCTGGACATCTAGTTCAGCTGCACACAGTTTCGGGAGGTATTTTTTCTGTTTCTCTCTCTCTCTGCATCTGTTGACCATCATAGTTTTCATACAATTTTCACACAGATCTCTTTCAAAATGACTGGCTTTGGCAATGTTGGTTGCTCATCTCCCTGGAACTTTGAAACATTTGACAGAAAAATTTCTATGATTTCTTTCTGTGTGGCTTACCTTCTCATAAAGTGCATAAGATATGGAATCAACTACTTTACTGTCTAATTTATATTCAGTGTAGGGTTTTTCCAGAGGTTTCTGGAGTCTTTATCTCCAGCCTACCTTTAACGTATATGCTTAGTAGCCTTCAGCAGTTTCTGTTTCCCATCATAGTTTTTTCATCTTTGATGATTTCACAGCAGCACCTGTTTTACATCTTGATTGTTCTCAGACTTCAGAACCAGAACCAGAAGTAGGACACAGTTAATGGAGGAGTGGTCATGGGTGCAAGCTGTTAGGGGGTGCAGTCTTATCAGCTAATCTGATCAGCAATATAGAACAGAAGTACTTTAACTTCATTGTTGTCATTCAGTGAAAATCACAATTCAAAATTATATTCATTCATTTAAACAGTCTTGGTTGTGAGATGGTGTAAGTGAACTGAATAAATGTTGTGTTTTGTTTTTGCTACTCAGTGTGAAGGGTCACCAGTCTGCGGACTGCCCCCAAGGTGCCAATTTAGCTACCTACTGCTCTGATCCTCTATGCTGGTAATCTGTGTTTCAACCTTTGTTGATAATCTGTGTTTCAACCTTCATTGGTAATCTGTGTTTTAACCTTCATTGGTAATCTGTGTTTCAACCTTCTGCCTATCAGTAGATGAGTTGGTGAGAGACTGAGTCCAGGTAATTCCTATATTCCATAACTGCTGTCATAAATATTTCTTATTAGCTACTTTGTAGCTTGGATAGCTCTTTTCATTTGTCCATCAGAAGAAAAAGAATATGAACTGTATATCGTGAGTGCAAATCCCCCCTCATACACCAGTCTTCTGATTTCCTGAATTTTCTATTGTGGGCCTTTGTCAACTATGAGAATTTCAGGTATCTCTTGTCTTGAGCATATAGATATTAATCTGCTAACTGCACTTCTACTTGTGTCTATTTAATTATTTCAGGGAACTTGGAATAATAACCCAAACAAATGCAACATGTGGGTTCTCTAAGCTATTACAAATCTGTACCCACTCATCACCATGGATCATCTGATTCTGCATATCCTGTCATCTCCCCCTTTGGATTGTCCCTGTGGTATGCGCTATCATCTCCCCCTTTGGATTGTTACTGTAGTATGCATTGCTATCATCTCCCCTTTGAATTGTCACTGTGGTATTCACTGCAGATGACATACTTCTGTATTACTTGCTCTAACCAAGTTGACTCTCCTGGTGAAAGGATAGTATCTCTTCTCCTTTTTTCATTTGACTGCTCATAGAAGCAATTCCGTTTGTAACCAGTTATCACATTAGTTGGTTAGGACTTGTTATTTTATCAGCTTTAGACATCAAGCCCTAGACACAAATCGTTTCTTGTAAGAAAAATAAGGCCATATTTATTTCCGTCTGATGAATTTAGTTCAGACCATTCTTTCACTGGTTATAATAATATCTACCTGTTAACTAGACAGGCCACTGGGCACACAGTCCCTTTTCAGTGGTGACTCAGGAGCAGTGTCTAGTTAACTGACTTCTTCAAGGTCATATAGTAAGAAAATGAGGGCTGAGGAAATCAAACCTTGTACCATGAGAACTGTAGCTCACTGCATCATGTACCAGCCAATTATCTTTTAGTAGTTCCAGTTCTGAGTCAGTATCAGTATACCTCTGATTTTTTATGTTTTCTTCTATGATTTATAGCTGTGTTATTTTCCAAGCAACCTGTTGTTCTCTGTTTAGCAGTTCTTCATGCTTCTGTTTTATGTATGAGTTATTCAACATATCTAATAATATGTCTGTTTCTTTGCCTGGTTTATATATCACTTTCAGATCATGATTTGTTAAGGTTGTGGCTTAGCTTGCCTTTCATCACTTGAGTCTGCCCTCCTTAAGAAATGCCTGCCCTGGTACCAGGCCACTTATACTTTGTATTCTTTCTCTCTGGGGTTGCTGGAGGTTCCATGGGTCCACTGTGAGTTCTATGGAGAACATTCACTTACATATCAAGGACCATATAATTGAAACTTGCTATCAGGTTGTGAGAGGATGTAGTCAGTGCTCCTTGCCTATCTGACTTTGTCTATAATGTATGAGTTGGCATCTGGTCAAGGTCTATATCAGAAGCTCAAACGGTCAAAAGAGCCAATGCTCTTTGACCAAGCTTTAAAAATCAAAGGCACTAAACAGCAAAGACATGGAAGAGTGATATTTTTCCCTGGGAAAAAAATCACTGGGCTGTCTTCAGAAGTTTGCCATTTCCTCCACTGTGGTGCGATTTCAGAGTTGGTATATTTAAGTGGGGAGTGTGGGGGCATAACCCCCCACATCAGAGGGGAGTGAGGGGCAAAGCCCTCCAGTTTTTATTGTGTTTACATTTGTTTTTTTTTTGTTAATTGTTTTTTGTTTTGTTTTTTTTTTTTTTTTTGCAGAGCAGCGATTTTTTTTCCCTAGGAAAAAAAATTGCTGTTCCGTGTCTTCGCTGTTTAGAAGTTCGATCTTTAAAGCTTGATCAAAGAGAATTCGCTCTTTTGACCATTGGAGCTTCTGATATAGACCTCTGGTCATACTTCAGCTATATGTTTATGTCCTGTATTTATATTTATTGTTATAAGTTTGATTATTTACTTTGTTTATCCATGTTTCTTGATATTTATTATTATTATTGTTATTATTATTATTATTATTATTATATTCACTAATTATTTTATTTATATTAATGCTTAGGTTTAAGCACTCACAGAACTGAATTTGAATTTAATTCTTACAAAAAGACTTTTTAAATATGTTCTGCAAGGGTGTTACCTGCCCCCACCTCATCTTCTTTACCATAACCTTATTTGTGCAATTTCTCACATCCATACATTTTACTTAACTATTCCATTTCTGTTTGAACATATCTCTTTTCTGCCTCTGAAAACACTCTGGACCAGTAGGTGACTTCTGTCTTCTCTTGTAAGATCACATTTCCTATATCATTCTGACTGGTGTCTAGTTGCAAAACAAATATCATCCACGTCACAGTATTGTAATAATGGAGTATCTCTGTCTACTTTCTTAACCATGTTCATGCTTTGAATATTTTCTTCAGCATTTCAAAAACGCTGTACCACCTTTTTTGGGCTGAGTCCAGATAATAAACCTTCCAAATTTATCATATTAAGGTAGCCCTACTCAATGCCAGAAGTCTTAACAACAAATTGATAAAATAAATGACATGGTAGACTTACAAAGCATAAAGAATACAACCTTAAATTAATTAAAAAATAAATTAAGCGCTTTTAGCCCATTGAAACTAGAGATTTCATCAGAATTGTAATGTGAAAGCTGATCTGGGGAATTTCATCATTCAATCAGCTGTGAGGTTGCTTTTTTCTCTCATCAGCATCCCAGGTGTGGGCTCATAATTCCTTTCCAGCATGGGTACCTCCTACCACCACTCTCCAATGAAGGCTGTCATGCATTCATGGCTTGTTGAACCTATTGTTCTCCCCTGGCCATGTATCCTGGAATGGGACCTATGCAGTATGTGCCCCCCACCCTTTTCCTCCATACTGTTGTGCTAGTACCGTCAAGGACCAAAGCTGTAAATAAACTTGGGGCTTCACATCTCCACACTACCAGTGCTTGTGTTCTTTACTTTTCTTTTCATAAAACTCATTTTCTAAAGCATACATTCCTGATGTAGTTATCCTTACTGCATTTTTATTTCTTGCTCCGGTTCAACAATGGAAACTTTCTCTACCATTCTTCAGTTCTGCAACTTCACAACATTTTCTCTTTTTTCCCTGTTCCAAACCTTTTCTTATAAACACTCAGTTGCCTCCATTTAACTACCTTCACTCTGATTAATTTCTTCAACTCTGCTATTAAGGAACTTCTGAGTGATGCTTCTTCTGATGATCATGTAGCAATGGGATTTTTATTTATTTATTTGTTTGTTTATTTATTTATTGATTTATTTATTTATTTATCTATTTATCTATTGTGTAGGTTCATCAATATTCCATAGATTGCATACACAAAACCCTTCAGAGAGAAATGAAAAAATATATATATCCATACAAAAGACTCATTCTGTTCTAGTAGAAATGTCCATGAAATAATACCAGTAAGACTTTGACAAAGCTACATTCAACAAAGTGAACAATTTGTTCAGAAAAGCATCACAGAGTAATTCCCTTTCCTTAGCTAACTTCATATTGTATTAATACACCTACTTCATATCATGTATATCATGAAATCTCTTCTGAAATACTGGTCTCTAATTCTCATCTAGGTGAGGTAGTGAGAATTAACTACACTTCACTTAAAATATTTTTAATTTAACTACACTTCACTTAAAATCTCTTTAATTTTTATTCCAGCCTGCTGTTATTTTAAGGCTCAGGTTTAACTTAAAGTATCTTAATAATAGTTTATTCAGCACAGCATACATTTCTTCTTCCATACTAGAAATTGGTTTAAATATCATAGTTTTCTACTGTCTAGCCAGTATGATTTTCACCATTGGTGACATTACCAAACACACCTGGCCCTCCTCTATAGCTAGATCGCTATTAAATAGGGCTCCAGGCAGGGTAATGGACGACCCCCTCCCAGCCATTCCATTACTTGTCGATCTGTCCCTAGTTACCATAAAAACTGTTCAAACCTGTCAGTCTGCATCCTATTTTCTTCTTTATTTTTACATAGATGACAGAGATTGGATTTAATTTAAAACCTTTATTTTAAATTTTATTGAGCAAACACTGATGACCATTTGCTATACAAAGCAGTCTCACATTGAAAACTGTCTTAGCATGAGCAACACTATATGCCTCTTTCTTTTTTATCATCAACTTTGTACATATTATATGTCTGATTGTGATAAAAATGGCCATAGTAAAGTAATCCAATTTGCTTCACACAAATGCACACTAGCCCTTGCTATTCCTACAAAGACGGACTAAACACTTTTTAACTTGAAGAAAAAATAACCCTGCTAAGCTGATAACAGAAATCCCAAAACCTATTTTAGCTACATGGTTGACTATGTCCTTCTCAGATGTCTGTGTCAAAATAAATAAATAAATAATAATGACCAAATGCAAATATTTCAAATTTGTTTCACTCAAGCACACACTAACCAAAGCATTCCAGTTTATAACCCTCCACACATACACACATGCAGACTAGTCCCGTAAAGTCAGATTAAAGACCATTTAAAAATGACCAGATGAGAGCATAAGATACTTTAATCTACAGAAAGCCCACACCACCAACAATGGTTTTAGCCACTTTGTCGATGGTGTACACCCCTTATTGCTATGAAGAAATAAATTACCTGTACTTTATTCATAGTTTTGGATGAACTACATGAAACTGTATAAAGATCATTCTCATCATAAGATCCAGCCATGTGTAGCATGGTTTAAATAGAAAATTATTTACAAGAGCATAAGGAATATTAATCACTTGATAATATATGTCAATATATACAATGTCTGCAGAAGTAAAAGTCATCTGAGTAATTCTATACTAAAGTGAAATATTACTAATGCAGAGGTTGCTGTTGGTAAACAACATGGATTTCAGTGCTTCATGTACAAATGCAGTGTCTGCAGTCCTTGAAAAATAAACTAGCTGGGTTACAATAAAAAAATTGGTGTGCTGGTGATATTGCCGTGACATTTCCTGAAAATGAACAGCTATACAATTGGGCATGTCTGATTGATGCAGTGTTGCAGTGGTTAGTGTTGTCATCTCACAGCAAACGGTTCTCTGGTTCGATTCTCGGCTGGTGTGCCCTCTATGCAGAGTCTGCATGTCCTCCTTGTGTTTGGGTGGGTTTCCCCTGGCTGCTCCAGTTTCTTCCCACATTCCAAAGACATGCATCTGGATTATTTCTCCCTGGGCCTCCACTGAAAATGGGTTCTGTCCCAGTTCGACTTTCCTGGTAAACAAATGTTAAATAAATAAAACTGACAACAGGTTTGTATTTACTAGGTGTGTGGCCCTGAAAAACATTAAGGAGTCTAGCACAAATTCCCAACTGATCCAAAGCATTGTCTAGTAAAACAACTTACTCAGTGTCACACAGAAGCTAAATGAAGGTAGAAAGATTTGAACTCTGAAACACTGGCACAGAAAGCAGCTCATTAAAAGGTCAGAGTTTAGTCCTCTGTAGTAACTGCCAAATCAGCAGTTTTTAACTAAATATAGAAATCATTTACAATCTGATCTTATAGAGAAGACTTACCACAATAATATGAAACAATGACTACTTAAGGGGTGCTGAAGATCAGATAGATCTGATCATTGCTCTAAATAATGCAGACTGTATGACCCAACAAATTCAAAGCCTTTGCATTTGCTGGAAACACTAAAGAAGATATTGCAAAAATATGTTACTACCATGCAACATGTTTAGGCCACTAAAATTCAGTGTGTCTACATTATATTACTTAATCCAGGCCTAACAATAAATTAATTCATTCTTTAGTGCAATGGAAAATGCAAAATGATTATAGACAACGATATAAATGCTGTAGCTGTAGCTTTTGTTCAACAACACACAAGTCAAACAGAAATCAGAAATATTACTTTATATAGCACACTGTTTTATTTTGGGTGGGGGGGCTTACATTTTTGCACGACACCCAGATCCAATTTTTGACCTCCCTAGGACTTCTCTGTCATATTGGCAGACTACTCTAAACACATAGTTAACAGAGCAACAGGTTTTGCATCAACACCTATTTTTTGTACTATATTTGGTGTGGCTGTTGGATTAAGGCTCTTACCCCTTATACCTAAGGTACAGGGTTTGATTCTGACAAAGCCCTATAACTAAATGAGGATTTTGACACTCACACAGAATTAAGTATCACTACTTGTAGCTGCTGCTGAATAACATAACTCAAAATGCTACACAAACGGGATTATAGCATAATGCTACTTTATTCCTCCATCTCTTCTTCTTTTTCATCAGCAAGAAGTAGCAGGATGTGGACAAATCTGTAAAACTTTTTAATTTTTAAAGTAACAATATGCAGTCACAAAGTTAAAAAAAAAAACTTCTTTTAAATTTAATATTGTGGCCCAGCCACCATGTCAGTATGATACCCTAGGCAATTGCCTAGGTAACCTAGTGCTGGATCTGGCCTTGACCCTTTCTCATTCCCAGTGCTGACTGTTGATCTGTAACCCTAACCACAAGAATCCCAAGAACCAGTTAATCTGCACTAGATTAGCTTGTGTCAGAATATCCCTAAGTCGTACCAATATGTACTGAGCTAGGTCACATTGCCAATGCACATGCCTGGCTCAGGCTTGCTCCTTTCCACATGAACAGAATCTGATATTAGCCAGTCTCCCTGATATATACAGCTCCTGGGGAGTAGCATACCATAGATGTAGAAGTCTCATATTCCCAAAGGCTTGGCCAGCACCTCATTAGGTTACAATGTTTCTATATTTCCTCCCATTGAGAATCAGTCACTTTTAATCTGTCCTCCTTTTTCCATTTTATCTGTAGCCAAAAGATTGATCTTTTCACCATTTTGTCCCACGGATTTAAGTAAATGCTTCCTCCCGTCTTTTTCTTTTTTTCTTATTCATTTAGTCCAAGGGGCTGTTCTTTCTCTCTTCCTTTGATTGCATTCACTCCTAATCCTACTGTAGGTGGTTGTTTGTGAATAAGTAAATTATAGAGAGTGGGAGATACTATAGTTCATCTCCAGGTCTTGAAAATGTTTAAATTGTATGACATCTCTTGTCCATAACCTGACTGTATTGAACAGCTGTTCCCATTTGGTTAAATCACAGTCTCTCCAAATTTCCTTTCTGACCTTGAACATTGCCATATTCCATATATCTATTACTATTCCTTCTCCCATTTCATGTCTCATATAACTTCCACATCCTTTTTCCATGTCTTCATTAATTGCCACATTAGATTTTCAGGGTCCTCTCATATGGGTCTATATTAGATCACCGAACGCTTAGGAAAGCGAACGGTGATTAATCGACCCCATGTAAGTGAAAGCTTACAAAACAGAACTGTCAGAACAGCCATTTTTTTTCCAAGGGAAAAAAAATCGCTGTTCCAAAAAAAAAAAAAAAAGTAGGCACATTAAAACATGAGATTAAGTGGGGGCTTCACCCCCCTACACCCCCCTACTTAAATATACCAACTCCGAGACCGCACTACAGTGCCAAAAATGGCAAAGTACCGAAGTGACCAAGCAAATTCTTTCCCAGGGAAAGAATTCGCTTACATGCCTCTTCGATATTTTGCAGTTTTGGTTTTGTCAGTTCGACCAAGATGCATTCGAAAACATGCGTCTTTGGTCTGCTGATAGGAACCCTCTCATATATTCCTTAATCTCATGCAGTCTGCAGTATTATCTTGTTGCAATCTAATTAACTGAGCCAGATTAAAGGCTAACATGTAATTTGGGATGTGATGTAAGCCGCATCCTCCTTTCCCTCTAGGGTCTAATAAACTTTGCTTTGCATTCTTGTGCCTAGTCCTATCAAATATGTATTTTTCTATCAAATAATACAGTTACTGCAGACTTGGATGGTTAACTGTCATATGTACATTACAAACAAAATAGTTTATTATTGACAATATCATTGTCTGAATCTGAACTTTTACCAGTCAGAGAAGGAAAGCTAACTTTCACTAGCTTCAGAATTTTATCTATTTCATTCCTAATAATTTTAATATTTTTATCAATGGTATCCTTCAGGGTTGTCCCTCATCTTCCTCAGTATCATTCTAACCAAGATCACACGCTCCTCTATTAGGCACAAGAATATTCCCTGAGAAAGTGTGCACTCCTCTGAGAAAGTGTACACCTCCACTTAGTACCCCTGCTAACTGAGCCTTTCTCAGAGCTAACCCCATTTATCCCTAGATCAAAAGTAGTAGTAGTATCTCTTTTTCTTCTAAATAGAATTACACTTTTGCTATCCCATTTCTTTATACAGTATATTCTTCCTAATCACAAATATGTTTCTGGGTAAAAGTCTGTGTCCATATCTTGACACTTCCTACCTAGTTCTTCATTCATTTTTCAAATTTTCATGTTCTTTTTTATCTCTCTCTCTTTTTCAACAAGCAAGTAATGTATGTATATTTACTTCTTAAGTGTTTAAAAAGCTGTCACCATTATATCAAATCTATGTAAACACCCTCAAACTGATATGGGCTCACAATCATTGAAAGTACCACATGTTATTTCTAAAATTTAAATCTTCAGCACCCCTCTTCCTATTTATGTCCTTTACTACTTCTTCCTATTTCCCAAATTAATGGTATGTAGTCTGAAAAACATCCTCTGTCACTCTACATTTTTCTACCCACGTGTTCTGACCAACTGAAATGTCAGCCCTCAAAATACCAAGTGCTGACATGTCAGAAAAAAAGACCAAAAACACAGAAGAGCAAATTTCAAAAATCAGTCTTCTCCTTTAAACTTGTTTTTGCAGAAGGACAAGCCCCCCCCCCACAACCCCCATGTGAAAGGCAACCCCCCCCACATACCCAACCATTTATATATACTAACTCTGAGATTGCCGTACCTCAGGGAAAAGGGAATATTCCAAGAAATGGCATCTCAGATTTAATATATGTAAGTCCGTTCTTTCAGCCATTCATTCTCCATATTTTGGGACTTGCTCTTAGCAGGTCCTGACAATTCAAATGGTTACCATCCAGGCATCTATTTATGTTACAACTTTACTTTTATAATCCATTATCTGCACTTCACTACTGTTCTGGAATTTCTGCATACTAATGATTTGTTTATAAGTCTAGCATCACTTTTCCTTTCATTGTCAAAGTTTACATTACATCATTGCTTTTGATATAATACTCCCCTCAGGCATTATAGATAAGGTCATTAATTTAGGTATAAACCCTTTTATCATCTGCTGGATAATCAACTGGCTCACTGATAGGACCCAGGAGGTCAAAATATGTGAGGCCACCTCCACTAAAAGGCCAGTTACTAGTGGAGTCCCCCAGAGCTCAGCACTGGGCCTGTTCCTTTTTGGCATCTATTTCTCTGAAATGGAAGCAAATTATGAAGGTATATGGCTGAGTAAGTTTACAGATGATTGCAAGCTAGAGGGTAGAATTTACTCCCCTACAGACATTAGAATTCTTCAAGATGGTCTATTTCTGACTTTGACACCAGGTGTCTGTCTCAGTAAGACTCTTTTGGAGGATGTCTGTGTCAGCTGGAGAGTCAATAGTAGGTGGCCCAGGACCGAGCCTTGTGGGACACAACTTGTGACTGGTTTAGAGTTGGACCTGGAGCCCACTATTCTTACTGTGTGAGTTCTGTCTGTAAGCCAGTTGGCAACCCATCTCATGACGTAGGGGTTTATGTTCAGGCTGGTGAGTTTTTCTGTAATATCTGAGTGGGGAATGGTGTTGAAAGCCTTGGCGCGGTCAAGGTAGACTGTGTGAACAACCTTTCCCTCATCTATGGCCTTCGTGACTGTCTCAAAGAAGTCAGCCAGGTTTAGTAGGCATGATCTGCCCTTAACAAAGCTGAACTGGGTCGGGTCAAGTGTTTGGAGGTCCCCAGTGTCTTTGTTAATGAGTTCCATGATGATGCACTCCATAGCCTTGCAGACCAGGCTAGTCAGGCTTATGGGGCGATAGTTACCAGGGTCAGTTGTGGCCCCTCTTTTGTGGAGTGGAATAACCATTGCTGTTCACCATTCTATGCACACATAGCCTGTGGATAGGCTGAGGCTGAACAGCGTGTTTAGGTGGGGGGTTAGTTTGTTCTGTAGTTCATGCAGGACACAGCCTGGGACTCCATCTAGTCCCATTGACGCTGTGTTTTTGGCTTTTGAAAGGGCTATTTTCACCTGTGCATCTGTGATTTCTGGGACACTACACTTTTCCGGTATTTTTGTGGGCCCTTTTGGGGGTGAGAGAGGGGGTGAAGGATGTTGGGAATATCAGTAGGTTCAGTATATTTTATGCTATTTTGCACTAGTTCAGTGCATATCTGCAAGTTGCCACTTAGATTCTTAACATAGCTAAAGAAGGCTTTGTGACTATCTTTTGAATCCTTGGCTATTTTTCTTTCGAAGTTAGCCTTGGATGATTTTATGAGGGACATTAGTTTCTTACTGATACTGATCAGGGATGTCTTTCCTTCTTGGGATTTGCTTTTTTTCTGAACTAGTTTCTTCCTTCTATTGTATAGCCTGTTTATGGCAGGGGTCCACCAGACTGGTTTCCTTCTCTTAGAGGAGTGAGTCTTGGTTTTGCTAGGGATGGCACAATCCATGCATCCTTGTAGGTGCTCATATAGTACATTTGTAAAGGTTTCTGCATCTTGGGCAGCATTATCCTGTAGTGTGGGGGCTGTGAAACTTACCACCTCTGTCTTAAGTATGGTGAAGTTTGCTTTAGAAAAGTTTTATACTGTGGTTTCTTTAGTTGAGGGTGGTGGTGGGGTGTGGACATCCAGAGTAATTATTTTATGGTCTGATCTAACCAGTGATGGGTTCACCTCCAGTGTGGAACACCTGTCGCCCATGTTTGTGATGAACAGGTCCAATATGTTTTCACCTCTGGTAGAGGAGTTTACCAGCTGATCCAGGGCATTTGAGTTGATGAATTCCAGAAAGCGCTGGGCCTGAGAGTTTGTACTCGAGTAGTTTTCCCAGTTAATGGCAGGGTAATTGAAATTGCCCAATATCAGGGTGTTCAGTAAGACCTTCATGTTTTCCAGTGTCTACAGAAAGGTGGAGTGGTGGTCCTGGGTCATGGAGGGTGATCTGTAGCAGGCCACAATTTGCATTGCAGATTTGCCTGATGTTAGTTGCGCATGGATGATCTCAGCGGTATCATGCTGTGCCACTAACCTGGAGGTGTAGGTATCTTTGATGAATATGGATACACCCTTCCTTTTGTGTTTCGGTCCATGTTCTGTGGCCAAAATGTATGGTACGAGTTGTAGCCCAGTAGTGCTGGGGTGCTCTCTGGAGCCTTGAACCAGGTTTCAGTTACTGCACAGATGTCAACATTCTCCATACTGAGGAGTGCTTCGAGCATGTGCATTTTGAGATTTAAACTCCTGGCTTTGAGTAGCATAACCCTCAGTTTTTTGTTAATTATGCTGTTTACGGTAGGTGTGTTGCATTGACTCAATACTGTCAGACTTCAGCAGTGTATTATTATAATATTCCAATGATAAATATTTATTAGTAATTTATGGTCATTTTTTAAAAAAAACATTAAAAAATATTTGAAAATGTTATTTAACTAATTAATTGATTACGTAATTGATTAATGTTAACTGATGAGAGTGTGTGTATATAAACTTTATGTCCACACTCAATTAAGTGTGATCCTTGAAGGCGAATTGCCGAGGTACCAGATCGCTGTTATTGAAGTATACTGGTAAAGTGCTGGCTTTTGTGTTTTTTTCTTACTTCGTGCTGTGGTGTTTATTGGTGTTTATCGGTTAGCCAGCACTTTATACCATTTTTCATTATGTCGCAAGTTAATGGAAGCCCTGAACAAAGTAATTTATCAGGAGCGTTGCTTTTCACTGATATCATGAATGAGCGAGAAAGAAAATTTACTGCTATGGATCCCTGGAATGTAGGCAGTAATCGAGATGCAGATCAGCGGTTTGTTCAGCTGGAGAGGCTTATGGCTAAGGAAATAGCTCTGTTTTTGGATACGCGCCTCCTGGAGAAATATGTAAGTTTAAATATTACTCCAAGGGGGTTGTGTATTGATAAACTTCCTGATACACAATTTTCGGATGAAGAAATTGATCTTTTCGAAGAGTGGAAGCAGGCTTCATTGTCATGTACCATTAACTGGCTCCGTATTTTGATTAAGTGCAATATGAGAGCACATGAAAAACTAAAGGCAGAAATTTTGCATCTACAGGACGAGGTGGTGGGGGAGTCCTGTTATAGGATGCATATCTCTAAAGTAAATGAAAAAAATTGTAAGTTGGAAAGTGAAATAATACACCGTAAACGAAGCAAATTGGTGCGTGACTTAAAGGACTATGAGACTGGTATTTTGTTTTCATGGCAACATGAGCCTGCACATAGCAGGTCAAAGGTGAGAAATGAAAGCAACAGACAGAAAAGCACTTCAGCGTCTTCAACAGACAGGAACATTCCTAAAAATGTAACTTTTGCCAGTTCTGCATCTGCGACAACTAATAACATTGGGGTTAATAACGTAGCATTAGCTTCACCCAATACTGAAGATTCCTTTCAGACAAACAAGTCGAGTAGGGGGAGGAATGGAAGAAAGGGAAGGAATCGTTTCAAATAATGAACTGGTATGTGGACTTAACACAGAGACTTTAAAGTGTGTTAATTTATCTAATTTGGAACTAACTCATGACATGGAAAATGTTTTATTCACAGGCAGCAAATTTATACCTACTTTTTTTCCCTCTCTAGCAGATTTATATTTAGAACTTAGAGCTTTCATCAGAAAATTATTGTTGAAAGCTTATTTTAATAGAGAGGATGAATCTGGAAACGTTAATTTAAATGTTTCTTCTAATGCTGTTGATTTAGATGAAAGTTTATTAAATATGTCTGTGTATGAGTATGAAGGAGCTGAATTTTATGAATTGGATGAGTTAACTGATGCAATGGAAAATGTTAATGTTTAGCACACTGGATATGGGAAGCTATTTGTGCCACATCTCATGAGCAACAGTAAGTTCACACCCAACATTCATGTACCTGCTATTTCAGTATTTTTTAAGATTCTCTTTAAAGAAATTGTTACAGAATTTAATGCATTCAGCAGAGAGAAAATATTATAATTTGAGCAAAAATGAGTGGTTGGCTCTAAAAGCTTTGAAAAAATGCAAAACCAACTACATATTTAAATGTGCTGATAAAGGAGATAACTGGGTTATCATGGAAAGAATGGAGTATTGTGATATGGTTTATAATTTATTGAAAAATGCTGAAGAATACAAACAGTTAGACAAAGACCCTACCATATTATTCAATGATGAATATTATTCTTGTTGGAAAAAGGCGAACGCCTTGGGTTTTTTGAGCATAAATATGTCTGTAAATTGTTCATAAAGAAACCTGCTATCCCCATTTTGTATGCCCTGCCCAAGGTACATAAAAATATAAATAAACCTCCAGGCAGACCAATAATTTCAGGGATAGGTTCATTTTTGAACAATGTTAACACTTTTTTAGATTTTCATCTTAAGGTTCATTTACATAAAATAGTAGCTCACATTTCCAACACTCAAGATTTCATTAATAGTATATCCCAAATTAAATGGTGTAATAATTACTATTGGGTTACTATAGATGTAAAATCGCTGTATACCAATATTGATATCAGATGGGGGTTGGAGTCTGTTATTGATATGCTGGGTGTAGGGCCAAGGACTACCTTTTTAGTGGCTTTATTAGAATTTTGTTTGACTCATAATTATTTTTTGTTTCAGAATAAATATTTTTTGCAACTAAAAGGAACAGCAATGGGGGCGGCTTTTGCGGCCTCATATGCTATTATATACATGGGTTATTTTGAGAGGATGTTTATTTATCCTACTTCTTTTTTTAAGAATAATGTTATATTATATAAGCGTTATATAGATGATCTCATTTTTATTTGTAAGGGGGAAATAGATGATTTTTTGTATTTTTTGATAATCTTCTTAATAATGAACACCATCTTGGTTTTTCTTACGAGTTGGATAGAAAAGAGATTAATTTTCTGGATTTAACATTATTTGAAGATGGGGAAAATATAGGGTTTAGGCCCTTTAGAAAACCTACCTCCGTTAATATGTCTTTGCATGTAACAAGCATGCATCCAGGTCATTTATTGAAGGTGTTACCTTATGGTGAGTTCAAGAGAATTTATGACCATACAAGCAATAAAAATGAAAAAATTTGTGAATTGAATAAAGTCGTATTGAGATTAAGTGAAAGGGGTTATAATATAATGCAGTTAATAGCATGTAAAAATAAACTACTTGGGCAGAATATTGATGAAAACTACATTTTCACTAGGAATTCTGATCTGAGGACTGACATTTATACCCAAAGAAATCATGTTGAAGAAAAGCAGTTTTATGTAACTAGATATTCTGCTTTTTCTGACAAATTGGTTTCTTTAGTCAGAAAATATTGGTATATTATTAGTGAGGATGAGACCATCGGTCATCTTTTTGCCAAACATATTACATTCTCTTATAAAAGAGGGAAAAATCTTAAAGAACTGTTAAACAACAATTTAATCGAAAGAAACTACAACACTTTTTCTTCAGTATGTGGGACCTTCTCTTGTGGCTCTTGTAGTACTTGCCATAAGGTTAAGAATTTAAGTATGATCAATGGTATACCTTTTGTTGCTAAATATTATTTTAATTGTAAATCTACTGGGGTAGTTTATATTTTGGGTTGCTCATGTAATAATATGTGGTACATAGGACAGACCAAATGCATGGTCAAAATTCGTATTCTGGAGCATTTAAAAGATATCAGAAATGAGAATATACATAGTCCAATTGCACAACACATTCAAGAAACACATAATAGTTCTTCTACTAGTTTAATATTTTGTGTATTGGGAAAGCCCTTTATCAATAGAGGGGATAACATTGTAGTTAAGCTATTGGAGTTAGAAACAGGAATGATTTTCAAGTTTCAGACTTTAAAACCTAATGGCATGAATCAGGAATTGGGAATTTAAGTATTATTATAATATTCTAATGATAAATATTTATTAGTAATTTATGGTCATTTTTTAAAAAAAACATTAAAAAATATTTGAAAATGTTATTTAACTAATTAATTGATTACGTAATTGATTAATGTTAATTGATGAGAGTGTGTGTATATAAACTTTATGTCCACACTCAATTAAGTGTGATCCTTGAAGGCGAATTGCCGAGGTACCAGATCGCTGTTATTAAAGTATACTGGTAAAGTGCTGGCTTTTGTGTTTTTTTCTTACTTCGTGCTGTGGTGTTTATTGATAGATCACATTTGCACACTGCTTAGCTACATGCAAACATGTGTATCTTACATGCATATACACTTTGCAACTATCTCACAAACCCGCTGCTCGCCATGCTATGGAAAAGTAAATATTATTATGCATTACTGTTGTTTACTGTCCATTTCCTGTCTATGACTTGAAGTTACATATGGGAACATTACAAACTGAAGGCCCTATTTAACAATATATCACATGTTTACAATGCAGCTATTTGTTGCCACGCCCCAAGCACTGCAACCCTTGTCTCAGTTCTTTTTCCAAACATATATCACCTGCACTACAGAAAGTAATATCAAATGTGTGATATGCAATGCACATCAATCTGGTAATATGCAGAGCTACAAGTATTGACCAATAAGCCTAAAGAGCCTTATATGCAAGGCTAGGGAAGGAATCAGCATGGACCTTTTCCACAAGGAAATAAGTGACCTTCAACACAAATGACCTAATCCATTCTGTTTTTTCTCAAAGGTAGATCTTGCTTATTGAACCTTGTGAATTTCTTTGATATTGACCCCAAAGACCTGGATGAGGGATAAGAGGACATACTGCCTATGAGGAGTTATCCAAGGCCTTTGACACTATTCCCATTCATGTATCATAGTGAAGAGCTCCTATTCGAGAATTAGGCCATGCAGTACTAGATGGATAGCCAACTGACAGAACACAAATTCTCAAAATTGGGGACTGCACCTTTACCACTAAAATATTTACAAGTGGAATACCACAAGGATCTATGCTGGGCCCTCAACTGTTTGGAAACTACTTCCCTGAAGTGCAGGCAACAGTAGATGGCCTGTGGTTTACCAAGTTTGTAGATGACTGTTAACTGAACACACTCATACATAGTCCCCCAATGATGGCAACATATTACAGAAGAGGCTGACACAAGTGAATGATTGGTGCCAAACTCACAGAATGCACCTTAAAGCAAACAATGCCTCATTGTCCCCTTTGGCAATGAAGCACCCTTGCTAATTATGATATACATACCACCCCTCTAAACTCAAACACAATGTTGTGAGACTTGGGAACACATGTTGATAGCAGTCTACACTTTCATCCTTATGTGTCCATAGTGGTGAGAAACACATTCTGCACTGCATATCTCATACATATGAACATCACATCCAAGACCAGGGAGGTCATAGCTCTGCTGTGCTCTATCCTTATCAGACAACTAATTGAGTACAATGCTCCCTTATGTCTGTACCTCACCAGAAACCTGTAGCAATTGGATGGAACACAGAGGTTTGTGACTGGGAGACTCCACGGCCTCCAAACATGACATACATGGAAAGACTGAAAGACCTGTCACTACAGCCACTATCATGCAAGCTGCTGAGAGGTGACCTATGCCTGGCTTAGAGAGTAGTCTCAGACCCCGCCCTACTGGAAATGCTGGACATCTACAAATCGAATGGGCAAAAATACCTTGCTCCAGGGTTCTCAGTCTACCCTGTGACATAAACAGGATGTGCTAGAGGCACAGATATATAACCTAGTGATTCACACTCCTCTGTAATAGGCTCCCATTGCATGTGAAGTAGTGCTCCTCAATGACCCTGCTCAATTGCAACCTTTTCAACTGGTTGGTGATTATAAAGTCACCTCTGGGGTGGGACCTATGTCCATCATGGACATGGCCAGTTGGTGCTGCTCACAAAATTGCTCTGTTAAGATAACCATCTAACTATTATCAATAAGGGTACTTGCATTTTTACACAACTAGGCTTGTAAACACCCTAGTTCGATTAGGCTAGGAGCCTCCTATGAACCTATGAAGCTATGAACCTATGCAGGCCTTTCAACTCGTCTTCCAAATGGCCTACTGATGTCATTTTCTATACGTTGACCAGCACTCTTGTGCCTTGGTGCTTGTGTAAAGTATTGTGTTCTGTAGTTTTTGTACTTAGATAAGTAGAGGTTCTGTTCTCACTGCCATCAACTTGGTGTGTGTGTGTGTGTGTGTGTGTGTGTGTGTGTGTGTGTGTGTGTGTGTGTGTGTGTGTGTGTGTGTGTGTGTGTGTGTGTGTGTGTATGTGTGTGTGTGTGTGTGTGGGCTTATGTGCATCTAGACAGAAGAGCAGAAGTGTGTATCCTACAGTTACTACTTCATACCATGGATAGCCAGTATTTTGTTACTTGTGCATGCTTACACATCCATTTCATGCAGGCCTCCCAATCTCTTGTCTCCCACATGGCCTGCTCATGTTATCTACTATAAGCTGACCTGCACTCTTGTGAAAGTCAGATTTGTGCTGTGGTGCTTGTGTAAAGTACTGTCTTCTATAGTCTGTGTACTTAGGTAGGGGTTCAATTCTCACTGCAGTCAAGTGTGTGTGTGTGTGTGTGTGTGTGTGTGTGTGTGTGTGTGTGTGTGTGTGTGTGTGTGTGTGTGTGTGTGTCTGTGTGTGTGTGTGTGTGTGTGTGTTTGCATATGCGCATGTGTGCGTGCATGTGTGTGTGTGTCCGTGTTGTGTGTCTGTGTTGTGTGTGTGTGCTCTTGTTTGACATTATAGAGGGAATTTTATACCAGCAAGTGGGATACTGTTCTTACCATATTGTCCTCAACAGACACTGCTGATGTCATCAGCTATAAAGTGTTGTCTGAGACACTGCAAGTTAGAATTGTGATATGGCATTTGTGTAAAGTATTACATTTTGTAGTCTGTATACTTAGATAGGTAGGGGTTCAATTCTCACTGCAGTCAACTGTGTGCATCTGTGTGTGAGTGTGCTCTTGCTTCACCTTACAGACAATATTTTGCACCAGCATGTAGGACACTGTTATTAGCATATTCTCTTCAAAAGACACTGCTGATGTCATCAGCTAAATCAGATTTGTGGATGTGCAGTACTCCCACCAGGGCAGGGTCAAAGACTGGCCTGGAGGCCAAGAATATGTCACTTCATCTTATGTGAGACAGATTACAGTGACATGGCTTTAATCTATTCACATACATCATGGCATGGCTCTGTGTTTTCTTGATGAGAAAGCTCTGTGGTCTCTCCAGCTGCTTAATGTGTCTGGAGAGATACATTCAAAAGAGAGCATTATACTCTATTAATGTACTTATGAGGGTTGAGTACAGTGCTATCATACAATCCTAAGATCTGAATATGATGATGATGTGACTTATGATGTGCACAACATAGGCTTTCAATACCAGTGTGGACACTTGGTGGTCAAAGTTCAGATTGCTCTCTGCATGTGTTCCCAGTGCTTGCATCACTGGATTTCAGCACAGTAGGACCTAAATTTAATTTGACTGACAACTCATTTAACTGACTCCTATTTTACCATAATTTAAGACATAGACTTGTTGTGGGTTTTCCTTCACCTGTGACTTGCTTGTGGTAAAAAGAATTACTGTAATGTACAGAGTTGACTGTTAGAATTCTGATAGTCATGTAGAAAGAAGTGTTGCAGTGTTCCTAAATGTCGGTTTGTCTCTTTATATTTTTATGGGACGTATCTAAAGTAATTTGGTGAATGTTTTGTGCATTCCCATCAGTAGTGACAGCATGTACAGTACTGTAAAGCAAGTTAAAGGTATATTCCATTTTCTCCACTGTAGTGCAATCCTCGGGTTAGTATACATAATTGGGGGGTATGGGGTGCACAGCCCCCCACATTGGGAGGTGTGGGGGACATAGTCCCTCACCTAGTTTGGTTGTACATTGTCCCATTTTTGTTAAGACAGTAAGTAAGTAGTTTTTAAGTTCTGGAAAGGGTTAGTTATTGGTGTTGCAAGTGTGCTTGGCTATGGTTTAAGATTTAGTATGTTGAAATTGTAAGCTGTTAGTGAAACGGGAGTCAGTCAAATGAGTTGTCAGTCAAATTAAATTTAGGTCAATAGGGTTAAGTCAAATGAGTTTTAGGTCAAGTGAAGTAGATCCATATAGAGACATCAGCTGTGAGGTAGACCAACATGTCATCATGGACCTCTTCTAAATAGACAGTAGTAATATACCAGCTGTGTGCAACAGGCCTGTGTGATTCATTAATGCTAAATCATGTATGTTATATCAGATAGATGTCCTCAAAGAGGTCATTGAGGACATGCATGATGACAACAGTATCATCCTGTGGAACTTAACCAGATCAAGCCATTTGACACAAATTGACACTAAGGTATTCAATCAGTGCTGTTATATGTGGCCTTAAACAACTATACCACCAACTGGGTATACCAGTGTATCACATACATGGCATTTCACTATGTTGAAATGCATAAAGGGACTTATATCTCAGGTCCATACATCAGGGCTGTCTGCTAGCTCCTTTCCTGTCTATGATTTAAGTGATGGACATCGCAGATGACATACACATCCTGGGTCCAAACAGCTGCTTGTAGGCCTACAGATTGTGGGCAATCATTGACTCCAACTGTGATATTAGTATAATACAGAGAGTATCAACATATACCAAATATTGCTGCCACAGCCATGAAAACACCTGCAAAGACAAGAAAACATGGGGGGATTTTTTAAGTCAGATATACAAACACATTACTCAAGTATAATGTAGACATCACACCCTATAATCAGACCAGTAGGTATGTGACCCACGTCCTGGGGTACATGGTATGTGGAACATCTACCAGCATGTGGTCACAGTGCTGAGTATTCCTTTGAATGAAGCACAAGAATTGGGTATGTGAAGGACATCCACATCAGAGGCCATAATACATTTTTAGTTCCCAGCCTTTATCCCACCAATAACTGAGCACAATGCACCCTTCTTCATGTACCTCCCTACACATCTTACAGTTATGTGCAACTGAAGTGTACCGCCTTTGTCACAGTGAGCTATCACACAGCTTATTGGCTGTACGCAGGGATTCTTTTTGTGGAATATACATGACTGCCTGATGGTGTGGGACACCAATCAAGTTGTTACACCAGGTCCTTGTGTGCTACCTGCTCTGATGATGCACACACTACATGCATAGGTGTTTGACAACATCAGTGACATGTATATCATTCATGACAGGGTGGATTGTGCCATATATATATTATATATATATATATATATATATATATATATATATATATATATATATATATATACTGCAGTGGTGGTGCTGTGGTAGCGTTGTCGCCTCACAGTTAGACGTTGCCCATTCGATTCTCAGTTAGAGGGTCTTCTGTGTGGCAACATGTGTGAACGGCCCGGCAAGCCAGCACATAAAACTCTACTGCTAATCATTAGAGGACCAGAGTTCCGCTGTGGCGACCCCTAACCGGGAAAAAGCCGAGAGACACAAATATATATATATATATATATATATATATATATATATATAAATATATGTCATGCACACCAATCAACTAGCCTGTATTGCTCATACTGTCACATACAGGTATAGCAGTGTCCTTCTAACACGTCCAGCAGATGTTACAGTGCCAGGACAGTGTGTATGGTTACCCTCATAGAGTGTGGAAGCATCATAATAGTTGTTCAAGTGTGTCTGTGCAGATTCATCTCTGACCACTCTGAGTCACATATGTTATGTCAGAGACATGGAATCACTGTTGGTATTATTCTAATATTGTCATGATTGTGGTTGGTTCTTTGAATGTTTTCCATTAGCCTGTACCTGTGCCCACCTTGCTGGAGACCTTAGCTGAGAACACGCTCATATTCAGGCATATTAGTTTGCACAGCTTCATAATAAATCTCGCATGGCTATGCTCTTGCTACCCACCAGATTGACCCATATCATACACACCCTCTGACCCACTCTCATGCTCCCTTTCACTTCTTTCCCTTCAAGAAGAATCATGACTCCTCCTTATAGTGCCTCACCTGCAAACACCCACACCAACAGTCTGCAACTATACACATTCCAACTTTAAACCCAACCACATCTCACAAAACTAACCCTAACATCCACTACCAACCCCCTTTTACTTACATTTGTCTCAATCAATGTTATTACTGGAAACCAGTACATTCTAAGTACTACTTTACTCTAATTTTAAACTATGGAATTTTGTTAAATCTTGCAACTACCAATGAATTTTGTAACCATTGTTAAATCATGTGTTTTCCCATGAATACTTGCTTGCTATGTAGAAATCTCATACTTGTTTGTTCTTAATCTGTGGAGCTTCTCTCCCCGGGCCTCCGCTGAAAATGGACATGTATCCAGTTGGACTCTCCCGGTCAACAAATGTAAAATAAATAAATAAATATGCACCCTATCCCAAATTGTATGTCAGATCCCTAATAGCTGTCCTCCACATTATTCATATAAGGATGCTTATCTCACACACACATCCTCCCCATTGTTATGTCACCTTGTGTGACAGTCACATAAAACACATTTTCACTGTACATTCCATACTGTACCATATAGATATGTGATTTGTGTTGCTGCTACAACCATCTTCCATTGAAATGCCCTCATCTGCTGTACATTAGGTTGTTTCACCTGCCCTGTTTCCCTGTGTTCATTCTTACTATTTATCTGTGTGGCCCTATTCAATATACACATTTCCCCTGAGTGTTCATTTTACATGGCAGTCCATGTCCTGTTACAGATCATCTACACAGCTTCATTACATGAAATATCACAATACTCTGCACTGTAGGTACACTATCCTATACTGGGTTTGGAACATATACTTCGCATTCATACCTCTAAACAGTCCAGATATTCCCAGGATGTCCAGATGTGTTCTGTATCAAATTTGTGGCTTTCTACAATACCACTGGGATGATCTCAGGACTGCTGTGACTCAATATTGCATAAATTTGAGTTCATAGCTCTGAAGTGTCCTGATTTATGCAGAATGTCCAGTTTTTGTCTCACATGTTTGATCTTTTCCTCATAACCCTTTGGTTTCCTGGCAAATCATTGGCATTTCATTGTAAACTAAAGTCAGAAAATAATGATAGACATTTGTGTTTCAAATATCATGATCTTCAGAAAATTCATGCTACTCGAAAACCTATTATTCTATCAACTTTTTAGGTTTGTAAGAGCAGTATTAGAATCTATCCCTGTTTTAGGCCCTTTGTCCCAACATTATTTAAGGCTTTGACCAGATTTCTTGCTCTAAGAGGTTGAGAGGTATGGTTGAGTTTCATTTTACCATATTTGTATGCAACATCTTTGTCAAATATGTCCCTATTTCTAGTTGATTGTCCCTGCATTATGTTGGCATTTGTGTAGGTGCATTGAACTAACAGATTGAGAGCTATCTGTGAAGCCCTGGTGATCATTGTTGCATTCCACTCAGACTTAGCTGCTCTTCTTTAAACAGAATTGCTATCCGTGCATTGTTGCCAGCAACAAAACCTCGCTTAGACACAGTGCATGACATGAATATGTATTGCACGGTGGTGTGCGCTGCCACTTGCTGCACAGGCATGGAAACTCTGTGTAGACTTTGTGTGGAGCCTACATAGAGTTTGTTGAATCCCAGGTAGGTTATTTTCCTCTGATCAGTACTTGAAGTTTTTGAGCTGTAGTAATTGTAGTGACAGATGATGTGATATTATGTCACATTATGAATAAATGCATATCATTTTAAATTTTGATGTTATGAAAACTCAGAAAAAATATATCTATATATCTATCTATATCTATCTTTTATATATATATATATATATATATATATATATATATATATATATATATATATATGTATGGGTCTATTTCACATGGCTGAAAACTCAAAATACTGAATTTCATTTCACTGAGACCACAGTGCCTAATTTTTAAAATACAGAAAACTCATTTGACTATCTCAACTGTTTTGCTAATCGTATGTGATAACACCATCCTGTTACTCTATTACATTTCATTGTACTTAACATTATCTAACTATTTTTGTTTTCTCATCTAATATGTTTGTTTTTGGTATTGAACTCAATGGAAATATTATTTAAGAAATGTCAATAAAGAGATGACTAAAAAAAGAAAACTCATTTGACTTAGTCTTATTATTCCAAAAGCTTACAATGCTAAATTTTAAAATACTGAATCTATCACAATTCTTTTCCATTCTGTTAAACCACTTAAGAAAAATGAATAAGTAAAACATCAAAAAAGACATTCATTACCATCAAACGTCAGAGTAAAATAGCTTTAAAACAGCTTTCTTTTTTGAAAGGTGCACATTTGATTTGTTCCATATTTAGAAACCATCATAGCTTTTGTGTGTAATGCATTAAATATCTTGAAAATGAGTTATATGATCATCAACAAAGTCTTGAGTCACAGAAGGTTCATAGGTAGATTTGAGGCATGCAGTCCAGCAGACTGTTAAGGAGCCTAGCCCTAAGTTGTCTCAGAGCTGTCTGGTTAGGTAACTTGCTCAGACTCACACAGTAGGACAACGGAGACTGAATGAATCAAACTCTCCTTATACATCTTGTGCTAAAGTATCTACACAAACTTGTGTTGATTTGGTAAGAATGTTGATAAATTTTGAGGATGTTTCAATAGTATAGATAAACAAATAGTGACTGTACTGTGTAGCAAAAATGTATTTTACTACACTTTTATAGGCCACCATTGAGATAGATTCCTGAAATGTTAATTTCTCTATTTTCTTAATGAAACAACAATAAACCAAGAACAATACTGCTCATAGTCTGCAGGCTTATGGGTGAATACTTGGCTATTTGCCCTAGTGTTCCAGTTTAAGCTTAGCCAATTATTCTATTGGTTAAAATTTCCCATATTTCATTCTATGATCTATATTTATACACTACCCATAGGACAGTGGTTCATTCTGGGTAAGATAGTGATTATTTCTAGGGGATACCGTTGAGTATTTATAAGTGCCATATTGTAAGAATAGCATTTAGTTACTGTCTCTGTCTATAAGTAGTACAGGAACATTTCCTCATTTACATCCATATATCCAGATTATGCTTGAATAGGGACAGGGATGAACTTTGTTTTACATGGAGGGGGTGTCTGTTGCAGTATAACGGTAACCTCTTAGATGTACCTGTTTCTCCAAACCATTCTGTTTAAGTTAATGAAGAGGTTTAGGCCTCTAGAATGAGTATTTCTGACATTTGACTTGTGGATATGCAGTAGATCTATCAGCACTGGGTTAGAGGATGCATTATATGCCAGCCACAGGTCTTCTCTCAGCAGTCTATAGCATACTGAATACAGTGACAGCATTTTGAGGTGGTACATGTAGGACTTATGTTTTAGGTCCTTTATTTTCTTTGTCAGGAACCAATGTGGGCATACAATTTATTGCAAATCCTTGACCAGATACATGCCAAAAAGGGGGTTTTACTCAGTGATTGGCCTGATGAAAGCAGAGTAAAGGGGGAACAATGACATTCCTTGACCTAGACGTTAACCCTTTGATTATAAGCTGTGCAATATAGAATTAATTTCTTACCACTTTGGACACATGTTGGTCGATGTTACGTTATTATCCTTGTGGGTTCCCAAATCTCAAAATACATGGTGGACTCTTAGGGGCATATTGTCAATGTGGTAATTTCCCTGGGTGGTAGGTTTCCAAAATGATACAATAATGCACTTTTTAGCATTTAGTTCTAGTCCAATGTTTTGCCACCAGTTATTTGTTTGGGACAAGATGTCTTGAAGAATCTCTGAGTCATTTGACGATTCAGTGACTGCTCCTAACTTGCAGTCATCTGCAAACTGCCTTTACTTCAGAGACGGAGATGCCAAACAGGGGAGGTCTCAGTTCTGAGCCCAGTTGCACTCTACTGGTGACTGGTCTTTTGTGGAGGCAGCTTCCCTCATCTTGACCTCTTGAGTCCTATCAGTGAGTCAGTTGGTTCATAGATTCATAGGTTAGTAATAGGCTAGTTGCCCTTTCAGGCCATTTTAATACTAGCCAGTTTTGCCAAAGGTGAAAATCGAACCCTGTACCTTGTGTTGGTGAGGTAAAAACACCTTAACACCTAAACACCTTAACCATTCTGCCAGCCCCCATTGTGTGGCAATCCAACAATCCAACAGGTGACACAGGGGTTTATTCCCAATTGGGTAAGCTTC
This sequence comes from Protopterus annectens, assembly GCF_019279795.1. Taxonomy (NCBI): domain Eukaryota; kingdom Metazoa; phylum Chordata; order Ceratodontiformes; family Protopteridae; genus Protopterus; species Protopterus annectens. The sequence continues at coordinate 909,633,791 of NC_056729.1, forward strand.
TTCACTATGCCTGAGTGATGTTTTGTGTCAAAAGTTTTGGCCAGATCTAGGTAGGTGGAATGAACTGTCATGCCTATTTTTATTGCTTTGCTGACCTTTTGGAAGAAGTCTATTAAAATAGTAAGTAATGCCTGCCTTTTACAAACACAAACTTGAATGAGTTCAGTGTTTGGAGGTTCATTTAAATCTACAATGAGTCTTTCTATGGCCTTACAAATGAGACTTGTCAGACTTATTGGTAAGTAATTATCCAGATCAGTGGATGCTCCTTCCTTGTACAGGGATATGACCATTGTTGTCCTCCATTCATTTGATACAAAGCCTGTGTGGAGGCTGAGTTTGAATGACAGTGTTAGAGGCATAGATAAATCTGGCTTCATGTTGTTTAAGATACATCCTAGGATATTGTCAGGACCCAATGATGCAGTACTTCTGGCATTTGACAGCACATTCAGGACTTAGTCCCATATATAGTTGGGGAGTATCAATTTCTGGACAACCTTGTGAGATAATAGGAATTGAAAGATGGAGGAAGTTGAAACTGAATTCATCAGCTAGTAAGTATGCTATGCCTTAACCTTCAGTATAGGTGTTGTCATTCACAATCAGCTCACCACATTATTGGATAGAGCTCGAGAGATTGCAGACATAACTAAACAAGGCTTTCTCTTTGACCTTTGCATAGATAGCTATATTTGCCTCAAACATGGGTTTGATAGTTTTGATTAAACTCACTTACTTATTTATTTTAATGATGATGAATCTAGTCTGCTGGGATTACTATTTTGATATTTGGCTGTAATTCTCCTCATTTTATTGTAAAACTTGTTTATGTTACGGTTCCACCAGGGAGGTTTGTTTTTGTGGTGAGCCCTACTCTTGTTCCTTCAAGGTATAGGTTCATAGGTTCATAGGTTCATAGGTTCATACTAGGCTATCTGCCCTGGGGCATTTATAAGCCTAGCCTGAGTGTGTTTGGCTTTCGCCACCCTTTGATTTGAGTTTGCTGTGCCCTTTTTAAGGTTAGTTTACTGTGCCTCTGTCTAGTAGTGACACAGAAGTAATCCCCGGGGTAAACCTACGATCTCCCATCCACTCATCAAGATTCCTCTTGAAGAGAGTCAGTGAGGTGCTCTGCCTAACATGGACTGGGATTCTATTCCAGAGCGAAGGGAGCCTCTGGGTTATGAATCTATCCCTCCAGCATGTTCTATTTATTTTTGTGCTGAGGTTCAAGTCCCTCGAGTGCGTGGTTCTAAGGGATTTAGATTTTCTGAGGTGGAGCATGCCCATTAATTCTGGGTTGGACATAACTTTGTATGTCAGGCATAGATCACCTCGAAGTAGGCAGTATGCAACTGAGTAGAGCTGGAGTTTTTTTAACCGGACAGCATATGGGATTTGTTTGAGTCCCTTGATCCTCTTTATGAGGTACTTTTGGGGTCTTTCTAGTTGCTGCAAGTGTCGGGTAAGGTACATCCTGAAAGGGGCATTGTATTCTATGATGGGCCTGATGAGGGATGAATAAAGGGGCACTATTACCTCACTTGATCTAGATGTGAATCCTTTTGTGATAAGGTGGGCTATGCAGAAGGTCTTTCTAACCACTTTGGCAATGTGGTTGTTAAAGGAGAGATTGCTATCATCTTGGGTCCTCAGGTCCCTAATTACTTCTTCCGTACTTAATGGGTTACCACCTATATGGTAATTTGTGGGCACTTTGTTTTTGCCAAAGGGTATGACTATACACTTTTTGGCATTTAGCTATAGACCATGGCTCTGGCACCAGTTATCCATCTCTGTGAGACCTTTTTGGAGGATGTTCGTGTCAGCTGGACAGTCAATTATGGCGCCCAGTTTGCAGTCGTCTGCGAACTTGGTCAGCCATAGTCCTACCGTGTTGGCCTGTACCTCGGAGAAGTATATACCGAACAAGAGAGGTCCCAGGACAGAGCCTTGTGGGACACCACTTGTAACTGGTTTCGAGTCTGCCATGGCTCCAGTAATTCTGACTCTGTGAGTTCTGTCTTTGAGCCAGTTAGCAACCCATCTTGTGACATAGGGGTTTATATTTAAGCTGGATAGCTTATCTATGATGCCCGAGTGGAGTATTGTGTCACATGCCTTTGTGAGGTCCAGATAGGCTGTGTGGACTACCTTCCCTTCATCTATGGCCTTGGTGACTGTTTTGAAAATGTTGACCAGGTTCAAGAGGCAGGATCTGACCTTGACAAAGCCTAATTGGGTAGGATCTAGTGTCTGTAGGTCCCTAATGTCTTTGTTTATGAGTTCCATGATGATCCTCTCCATGGCCTTGCAGATAAGGCTAGTTAGGCTTATGGGGCGATAGTTACCAGGGTCCGTTGAGGCACCACCTTTGTGAAGTGGGACCACTGTTGCTGTATGCCATTCTTTGGGTACATATCCTGTAGTGAGGCTGAGATTGTACAGCAGTTTTACATGAGGGTTTAGTTCTTCCTGGAGTTCATGTAGGATGCAACCTGGGACACCGTCTGGTCCCATTGAAGCAGTGTTCTTTACTTTGGAGAGAGCGGCTTTCACCTGAGCATCTGAGATGTTAGGGAGGCTGCACTCTGCTGGGACAGATATTTGCTCTTTTGGGGGGGGAAGGGGGGGAGAAGTTTGCACTGAACCTGTCTGCCAGGATGTTGGCAATGGCTGTGGGTTCAGTGTATTTTTTGTCGTTTAGAATCAACTCTGAGCATGTCTGGGAGTTGCATCCCAGTTCCTAACATAGCTAAAGAAAGCCTTGTGATTGTCTTTAGGGTCCTGTGCAATTTTTCTCTCGAAGCTGGCCTTGGAGGATTTTATGAGGGATCGTAATTTTTTGCTAGTACTGATCAGAGATGCCTTTCCTTTTAGGGATTTTTTCTATCATGTAGTAGCTTGCTTTTTCCTTCTGTTGTACAACTTATTTATGGCTGGGGTCCACCAGACTGGATGCCTGCCTTTGGACGATTGGGTCTTGGTTTTGTTTGGGATAGCATGATCCATGCATTCCTGGAGGTGTCCATAGAATGCATTTATATAGGATTCTGTGGTTTGGGCCGTAGTTTCCACTGGCTCGGGGGCCTTGAAGGATTACACCTCGGTTTTGAGTAGTGTAAAGTTCGCTTTTGAGAAGTTTTTCACTGTGGTTTTCTGGGCTGGGGGTGGGGTCAGGTTTTGGATATCCAGTGAAATTAATTTATGGTCTGATCTTACCAATGAGGGGTATACTTCTGGTGTGGAGCATAGGGTCCCCATGTTGGTGATGATCAGGTCAAGTATGTTTTCCCCTCTTGTGGGAGTTGTGACTAGTTGTTCCATGGCATTTGAGTTTATAAATTCCAGGAACCTTTGGGCTAGGGTGTTGGGGCTTGAGTAATGCTCCCAGTCTATGTTTGGGTAGTTAAAGTCACCCAATATAATGGTGTTTGGAGAGATCTTCATGTTCTCCAATGTTTTCAGGAAAGCCGAGTGGGATTCCTGATTTTGAGATGGTGGTCTATAGCATGCTATAAACTGAAAGGCAGTTTTGCCCACTGTTAGTTGCACATGAATGGTTTCTGATGCTTCGTGCAACACCACTAACCTGGAGGTGTAGGTTTCCTTGATAAATATGGATACTCCCCCTCCTTTTGCGGTTCGATCCGAGTTTTGTGGCCGAAAAGCATGATATGAGGTATAACCTGGTAGTGCTGGGGTGCTCTCTGGAGCCTTGAACCAGGTTTCTGTCACTGCGCAGATATCGATGTTCTCCATACTGAGGAGAGCTTTGAGTGCGTGCATTTTAAGGTTTAGACTTCTGGTGTTTAGCAGCATTACCCTTAGTTTCTTATTCTTTGTGTTTTCTATGGAGGTGGGTTTGTCTTTTGAGCCTTGCCTAAAAAAGGCGCTATGGGGGTGGCAAGAGCCTTTGCCAGTATCTGAAAGTCCAGGGGTGACAGGACCAAGCCATCCCTAGCGAAGCAACGTGGCTTGTCGAGCATGTCATCCCAGGCTGATATGGCTACTGCTACACAATTGTTGCCATGCTGGTACTAGATAGTGGTGTATGTTTTTACATACTCAGTGGATATTATTTAGTTTGATAGGATTTGAAACTTGCTAACATATCACTTAGAAGTTTGACCTTTACCTAGGAAAAGTTTCTAAAGATTCTAGGGACTGTTGGGTTCTCAGGTTTCATTTTTTTCCAAGGGAAACAGTTTTATAGTCTAACCTGATGAGTGAAGATGATGTGCCAAGGTGTGGAGTAAGATTCACCCATATTAGTAAGGATAAGGTCGAAGATGTTTTTGCCCCTAGTCTGTATTCACACTAGTTGTTCCAGAGAATTTTATTTGTAAAGTCCACAGATCTTTGTGTTTGTGTACTAGCGGTGATGAAAGTTTCCCAGTCTGTAGGAGAATAGTTAAAGTCATCAAGGAAAATGGTATTGGGGTTAATGCTGAGTGTTTCCAGCTCTAATCTTGGGTCACAGAAGGGGTTCCCTAACTGGCTATAATGTGATTGAACCAGCCTGGATGTAAGACACTTCCTGATAAATATTGAGACATCTCTACCTTTTTTCCTCCTCCATTGTGGCCAGGGTGCAGTTTATTCAGCACTGTCTAAGTTATTTAAGAGCACTAAGGCAAAGCTCATGGATTATATACATGTATATACGTCTGTGTGCGAGTGTGTGTGTGTGTGTGTGTGTGTGTGTGTGTGTGTGTGTGTGTGTGTGTGTGTGTGTGTGTGTGTGTGTGTGTCAGTGCTAGATTTCCATGCTTACCATACATGCAGTCCCACTACATCAGAAGAGGGCACTAAAGTGGCAGTGTTTCCATATTCTTAAAAAAATAAATTCACCTCTAGAACAAGTTTTACAAGGTAATAACCTTGAACTCCTCCACATCCAACTTACTATTAACAAAACCTTTTATCATATCATAGCTAACTTAAAGACTCCCTCAATGTCCCCTTCAGCCCACACCTCTTACTTAGCCAGTATGAAGTTCTTGTACATTAAGTCAAACATTATTATGCTGGGAGACTTCAAAACCCTCCATTAACAGTGACTTATACACCATCAGGCATGTATACTCAGAAATATATAAACTTCAACACCCCAACCAGGGGCCATAAAATCTTGGACTTGATCCTTCTCAAAATGGGTCAACTTTGCTCCTCACCAATTGTAACTTCCTTCCCTAATTCTATGGGAACAGATACCCAGCTGTCTACTGATCAGCCTAAAACATGACTTGTTAGACACCCCCTCCACACACACACACACACACACACACACACACACACACACACACACACACACACACACACACACGCACACACAGACACACACACACATAGGCTATTCAATATCAGGCACTAAACAGACTTTGTGCTGGATGAATGTAGAACAGCAACAGTTATCCCCTTGTACAAAGGTGGGGTGTTAATAGACTCAAGTAATTATATACCCTTAGGTTTGACCATCGTCATCAGTAAAGGTTAAGAAAAAGATCATTATGGAATTAATAAATAATGGCATAGGTAGATTATAAACTTTTTATGCAAGCCTGTTCAGATTCATCAAGGGGAAATCCTGCCTACTTAACATGTCTGACTTCTTTGACAAGATTACTGAAGAAACAAATTAGGGCAAATGAGTACATACAGCCCATGGAGACCAAATCAGTGGTCACTGCATATCTAGACCTTGCAAAAGCTTCAGCAACATCCCACACTCAGTTATCATAGATACACTCTCCCAGCTAAATGCCTGAATGGAGAGATGATAAAATCAGCAAGCAAAGGAGAATAGTATAGCTGGAATTGAATTTGTCCTCAAGTCTTGGTGAGTACCTTGACGAGGTGGATCTTGTATAGCATATATCATAGACGGACATAGGTTAAAAATAAAAAAAGACAACTGTGTGAACAAGTCCCAGGAAAAAAGTGCCCACTCCTGATACGAACACTGGTGCCAGGACTAGAAAAAATGACAGTGTAGAATCCTCAAGTTACAGAAAGATTCCTACAATGGGGTTAGGCCAGGGTTGGGGGGGGGGGATGCCCCCCTGTTATAGATGGAAATAGTAGTCCACAAAAACACAAAAACTGACAGGCCAAAAAAGAGCCATAAAGATGATAGAGTGGACTATTGATGATAAGAAAGAAATTATGTATTGTTACTACTATGCAAAATGCCCAGAATTTCCAGATAGAAAATATTCAAAAAAATTAAGAGAGAAATTAGAGGAAAGAAAAATACTTGCACAAGAAAAATTTCAAAAGTCTTAAATGCAAATTTGTATTCATTAATACAACAGATCCATGAAAAACATTATATAGGTCAAGAAAGTTTGGGCCACTTTAAAAAGAAGCGACTGAGGAAGTGGAAAAATATAAAGAAGAAAAGCTAGAGATTTTTGAAAGGTATAAAAAGGAAACATGGACATGGGAAAGAAAGATCTGTTATGGTATAATATTTATGCAAAGGAGAAAGCCAAACTAATTAATACAAAAAGTAGCTCCAAAGATATTTGAAGAGAAATACAGGCAAAGGCACCCAGATATGAACACTTTCATAAATACAAAAAAAATATATATATATGATCACAGAGGGGGAATGCAGAACAGAAGATTAGTAAAGTAGAAGTTAAACAAATCGAAGATGAAGTCATGGAAAGCCTGTGAAGTAAATGATTTAGTGTAGAAAGTCTAACACAGGTTATGTCACAGCATGATGGAAGAATGAGTCCCCAAAGTAAGGAGAAACAGGAGGAGCAGGAGACATCTGAAGAAGAAATATGGACATGGAAAAGAAAAAAGAGATTTAATATGGTACAATATTTATGCAAAGGAGAAAGCAAAACTAAGCAATATGAAAAAGCAACACCAAAGATATTTGAAGAGAAATACAAGCAAAGACATATGGATACTGAAAATTTCACAATACAAAAAATAAGAAAACAAAGGGGGATAGGAAAAATAGGGATTAGCAATACTGAAGTTAAAAAAATTAAATCTGAAGTTATGGATTACCTGTGAAGTGAAGGATGTAGTGTAGAAAATCCAATTCTGGTAATGTCAGCGCATGGTGGGACAATGAGTCCCGAAATTTATTAGAAGCATGTGGAAGAGGAAGTATCAGATCACTTGCTACATGAATATTGTCTAGAGCCTTCAGTAGGAAACCAGTACAAATGTTCAGATGGAGTTGCACATCAAGGGGAGGAGCAGGAAACCGTGGCAACTGTTATGTAGTTAAGTGATGAGGTCCAATATGAAAGACCAAAGGATGACGCAGGATGCAGAAAAGAATATGTTACATGATGATGTTCTGGAATTTTCTTAGAATGCCCACATTAAATTTTGAACAAGAAATGTGCCCTCAACTTAGAAAAAAGTGATCTAAGGGAAGAGTTGCTTGATTTAATAGAGATGGATAGATATATTAAGATCAATGAAAGAAATAGATATTACAGAAAGTCAATAAGTCCCAAAATGTTACAAGTCCGATAAAAAAATGAACACAGTAAAAAAAATAAATACAGTACTCAAAACTATTATTTATTTATTTACTGGCATTTGTTTATCGGGAAAGTTTACCGGGCCAAAAGAGCCCGTTTTCAGAGGAGGCCTGGGGAAAAAAACTCTACAAAGGCAGTTAGTCAAGGTGACCAACGGTCCCAGTTTTTTCAAGACAGTCCCACTTTGGAAGTCTCTGTCCTGGAATCCCAAACATTGTCTTTGGGATGCAGAAATGTCCTAGTTTAGTCTGAATGGTTTCCAGCATTCGCAGTGCTGCTTCAGTGAGTGAACCAAAACAAAAACTTCAGACAGTTTTGTGGACGACAAAAGATTCTGTTAGGTCCACAGTCAGAATATAGACAAAAGAGGTGGTGGGAAAGTTATATCCCCTGATAAGAAGAGGAGCTCCTTTAGTAATCCAAGAAGAAAAATATAAGCTGGACAGGTACATATTGACCTGTCTCTGTTGGATGTCAGAGCGGATTACTTTAGCAAATATTTACTTGCCCCCCCAAAACAAATTTAAATGAAATAAAACGAGTGTTGCAGACTGTTAGGTATGCAAACCTCTTGATGCTGCTGCCAGGGATTTCTCTCACTCATCTCCCTCTCCCTGACACACACACACACACACACACACACACACACACACACACACACACACACACACACACACACACACACACAGACACACACACACACACACACACACACACACACACACACACACACACACACACACACCCATATATATTATTTATAGCCTTGTCCAGATTTCTTGCTGTAAGAGGTTGAGAAGTATGCACAAACACCTTAATCGCTGTTAGGGGATCGCATGCTCGCTGTCACTCTTCAGTCTCTCTTACACATATAATCTTGCTCGATCACTCTCACTCTTTCCCGATCTTTCACATTTACACACACACACACACACACACACACACACACACACACACACACACACACACACACACACACACACACACAGTCACTTCCTCATTCATACATGCATTCACTCACACATGATCGCTCTCACTCTCCCGATCTTTCACACACACACTCACTCCCTCATTCATACATGCATTAACTCACAATTGCTCTCACTGTCTCCCGATCTCTCACATACACAATCTGTTGCTTTCGCTCTCTCTCCCTCTCTCAATCATACCTCTTAACCATCCTTCTCAGATTTTCATAGAATGTCCAGATTTTTGACTCATATTTTAAGTCTGTTCCTCATAAAACTTGTGATTTTTTTATAAGTCATTAAGGGTTGAAGTCACTAAATAATTAGACGGTTGAGTGTCCTATAATTCAGGTAATTCATGTTAACACAACACCTTTTATTCTATCAACTTTGTAAGTTTATATTAGCAATATTTAAAATTATCCATATTTTTGGGCCTTTGTCCCCACATTATTTTTGGCTTTGTCCAGATTTCTTGTGCTGGGAAATTGAGAGGTATGCTCTTAACTGTACAGATTTTTGCAGAATGTTCAGATTTTTGCTTCATATTTTTGGTCCATTTCTCATAAAAATATGGTTTTCTAGCAAATAGTTGGCAAATCATTGAGTATTTAAGTCATAAAATATTGACAGATATTTGAGTTTCAGACGTAATACCATTCAGAAAATTTCTGCTAATGTAAAACCTGTTATTCTATCAACTTTCTCAGCTGTGTCCCTATTTTTGGTCCTTTACCCCCCCCCCCCCATTATTTACTGCTCTGTGACCTTTCCTCACCCAGTATCACACAATGTAGATTCCATGGAACGTGTTCTGTGTAACAGACACACTGGTAATGAACAGAGAAGAAAATTATTTTCTCAGCAAACTACCCATATAGTCAATTCCCTTGGTGCATAGCATACCTCTCAACTGTCCAGAATGTCGAGATTTTTGCCTCATATTTTTGGTCTGCATCTGATCCTCATAAAAGTTATGGTTTTCTGTAAATCACTGAGGACTGAACCAACTAAATAATGTCATACTTTTGAGTTATAGGCTTCATATCCTTCAGAAAATGCATGCTAGCACAAAATCCTGTTATTCTAGCAACTTTCTAAGGTTAGAAAAGGAATATTTAACATCTGTCCCTATGTTTGTAAAGATGTACCCCAGAATCTTTGAATTTAGTGTTACAATGCATGTTCCACATGTAGGGTGCAGGGATTAGTGTATTGCTGTAGGCCTATAAATAGGCTGCAGTTTAAGTGTCCCGGTTTAGGACATGTAACAAAATGGTCACCTTGAGTTAGTATAACAGTACATAAAATATAAAACAGTTAGTAGATACAAGCAATAATAATAAAAATAGACAGTATTACTCAATAGTAGAAATAAGTGTCCAAACACTTATGTACAGATTTATACAGGTAAAAGTTACAAACTAATCACGTAATCATATTATTATACACTAGATGTACTATACTGATAAAAACAGTCATTTAGCAGTATTTTCAAGGTGTTCTGAGAGTATAAGCAGCACAATAGTGCAGGGCGGAGTGGAGGTGTAGATAGACAGTAAAGCAAAGATAGTAAAGCAAAAAACATAAATTATATTTGTTTTAAGTAGTGGTAAAAGAAAGCTTAAAGAGGTAAGGATGTAAATTAAGGTGTGCACATCTTAGGGTGTAGGGAGTCAGGTTATGGATGGATGAGAATTGAGACATCTGAACTGCCATAGGGTGGAGAGGTGTTGCAGCAGAGATTTTTTGAAAGAAGAGATATTACTAGAGGTTCTGATAGCTAATGGGAGAGACTTCCAAAGCTTGGCAATAGATAAGGAATAAATCATGTCACCAGCTGGGAGTTTAGGTTTGTCTACTTGCAGGAAAAGGTGATTTTTAGATCTAAGTGGTCTATTTAGGTGGTAGTGGGTTAGGATGGAAGAAAGGGCTGGGCAGTCTGAGGGTTTGTTAACAATTTTGTCTTCTGTGATTAGCTGTAGGTAGGTTAGATAATGTGGAAGTTCGGGCCAGTTAAGTGATTTTAGGGCAGTGTAATGATGGGAAGAGTATTTTACATTGGTTACAAACTTGGCTATGTTGTTATAACATGACTCAAGCTTGGTTTTTAGGGTAGAGTAGATATTGGTAAGGAGAGGAGCACCATGCAGGAGAGAAGGTAGGAGAAAGGTTAAGGCAAGAGTATGCTTAGTAAAACAGTTAAGATAGTACTTATGTCAGTATTTATGTCGGTAGAGAGTGCCAAGTTTATAGTTTAAGGGGGTTTGATATTATTGTGAATGTGAAGGTCAAATGTCAGGTTTTCATCAAGAATAACTCCTAGTAATTTAGTGAAGGAGACTACCTCTATAGTAGTGTTGTTTTAAGAATGGCCCAGGATGAGCAAAAATTGCTCTAAACACAATCACTGAGACAGCTAAGTTTTGCAGTTCCTCAAAATCTCATTAGTGATTGGCTGGTGAAGGAGGAAGACAAGGATGAGTGTGGTTCCTGATAAACAAGAAAAAGAAAAAGGTAACTCAGAGTGTTAAGGTAGAAGGCAGGGAAGTGATAATGCAGAGGAAAGGAGAGAATAGCTTAAGGAGGAAGGAGAGGTTGCAGAACGAGGCAAAGTATGTATAACAGATGAGTCAAATGGAGGAAAAGAAGATAACAGCATAGGCAGTATGGCTGTCTGTCAGAAAATTCAATAAATATTTAAATAAACATTAAGTCCAGCTGTTAGGCAATTAAGTAAAAATTTTAACAGACAGAATATTCAGCTGTTTGGAATTTGAGTGAATGAGTCAACATTCTACACTTGCAAATAAGTATCAATAAATGACAAAAACTGATAATTACAATTGTAAACGATAACACTTAATAAATTGATGTGGTACACATATCTAAAATTGCGCAATGGTTAAGTTTTATCCTGGAGTTTGTCAGCTTAACACCACACAAAATCTTACAATTACAATTGTAAACAACAACACTTAATTGATGTGGTACAGATAGTTAAAGATGTGCAATGGTTAAGTTTTATCCTGGAGTTTGTCAGCTTACCAACACACAAAAACTGATAATTACAATTGTAAACAACAACACTTAATAAATTGATGTGTTACAGGTATCTAAATTTGTGCAACGGTTAGGTTTTATCCTGGGGTTTGCCAGCTTAACACACAGTATATATCAGCAGCTAGGTTTGCATATAGGTTATATGTACATTCAAATGACTTCAAATTAAAAGACTAGCAGTTCAGATTGGAGCAGATATGTAGTGGCAAGCAAAAGGTATGAGTGGATAACTTACATAAGCACATAGGGCTATGATAAAGACATTAAGAGTTCCGTGTCCAAGAAGGCAAAATGTTAGGCAGGGGACTGTGGAACATGCAAAACACAGAGAATACTAATGCACCAATTCAAAATATTTCTGGGCTATCAGAGCAGGTATGTATCCATTAACATTATCAGCCTTGCCCGAAAAGGGCACACTTTAGATGATAACTCTTATGTTACACAACAAATGGTGCAGGTAACTTTGCTATGCAATTCTATTAGCAGGGATATTATACAATGACTGGTTTCATCGTGACATTGGTAAAAAAAGAGTAGATTATCTGTGTTGTAATCTCATACAGTTTAAGCAGGTTAAATACAAGTGAAAAGACTTACATAATATGAAATATGATAGATGCTGCAGCAATAAATCAATAAGACCTAACTAAAGTGCATCCGGTTCCATACATCACCAAGTGGGTCTATGGGGAGGGCCGAGATAGGAATGGATAGAAAGAAGGAGTGCCAAGCTATGAGTGCCATTTTAAACAGCGCAAGGCATTATGGGAGGAAAGGGAGGTAATATAGGGATCTAGTGCAGGAAATGATGAGATAAACGGGAAAGAGGTAGAGAGTAAACAGAAGATACAAGTTAGCCTATAGTTTTGGCCCAGAATGAGCAGAAATCATTCTAAGAACAATCAGTGAGACAGGTAAGTAAATGTAGAATGTAGTGTTACAGGAGATTGTTAGGTAAGTATACCAGCGATGTAAGGACGGCAGAAAGTATTGTGAAAGATAAAAATGCAGGAGTGCTTTACTAGAGAAGAGTAGGCTAGGCAGGGGGCAAAGTTGAGAGAGAGCTTGAGAGTAGAAGGGCATTAAAAACGTTAGGCTGAATTAAAAGAGCTATGTTGATAAATGATTCAGTAGAAGGGATGCCTCTTCAGTCCAAAAGTACAGGTGAGTGACCAAAAGGCAAGTGTGGGCAGGGAAACCAGAAACTAGAAGCAACGTGGGAAAGGGGGATAATACTAGGGCAATGGTGATGTACAGGGAGCTGTAGGCTAAAGACAGGAAAAAAGCTGCTAGAATATTAGGTATACAGGTCAATTAATACATACAATGCATGGGTGGCTTAAACAGAACTGGTATGCAGCCTGTGTTTGTGACCATAATAGGGTAGTGGTTCTCCTTACAATCCAGTTAGCAGCTTCTCTGTTTTGCAGTTCCTCAGAATGTCTTTAGTGATTGTGGTTCAAAGCAAGGGTGGCTTAAACAGTCCTGGTACGCAGCCTGTGTTTGTGACTGTAATAGGGTGGTGGTTCTCCTTACAATCCAGTTAGCAGTTTCCCTGTTTTGCAATTCCTCAGAATGTCTTTAGTGATTGGCTGTTGAAGGGGGGAGACTAGGATGAGTGTGGTTCATAATATGAAATATAAAGTAAAGTAAAATCCACTGCTCAGCAAGCAAACGCTGTAGTTCCGTGAGGTAGATATAATGTAAGTCACAAAGGAAGCGGAGTACAGCAGAAGTAAGAACAAAACTCCAAATTTAATTCCAAGAATGTGCATCCGTATGTTATAAGTGCACATTCTTGGAATTAAATTTGGAGTTTTGTTCTTACTTCTGCTGTACTCCGCTTCCTTTGTGACTTACATAATATGAAATATGGCAGATGCTGCAGCAATAAATCAATAAGACCTAACTACAGTGTCTCTGGTTCCGAACATCACCAATTGGGTCTATGGGAAGGGCCGAGACAGGAATGGATAGAAAGAAATTAACAGAAATTCATGTGATATAACAGAAGTAAATACAATATATTACTCTGCAGCTAAATTAATAACAGATAAAATCTTACTACAAAAACACTGGGCACTAAGGGAAAGGAAGGGGAGAAATCAAATGCCATCATGGAAGTATTGAATAGAGAAAACTATAAGGCAATTAAGACAAAATGTGTCACTGTTAGAAGAGCATAGAAGATGGAACAGACCAACAAAAATACTTACAAATATAGACGTGATAAAAGCAACATGCAGCATCAGAACAGACTGAGATCTGTTGTATACTATTGCAAATAATAAAGATATCAGCACAGGCAGAAAAACATAGGAGATATGCAGATAAATATAAAGGAAAAGTACAAAATAAATTTATTGATGACCCAAAAAAGTTTTATAGAGGAATGGAAAACAAAGCAAAAGGAATAGAAACAAAACTAAAAAAAGAAGAAATAGATACATTTTGGGGAAATATCTATAAAGACCCTATGGAGTGTAACAACGATGCTGAACTGATTGAAGTAAAATAAATAGTAAGAAGTTCAAATGTACAGGATATGAAATGGGATGAAATAACAGCCAGAGAAATTGAAATAAAATTAAGAAAAGCTCCTGTATGGAAACCCCCATGCCCACATACAGTACCTAAAGTCTGGCTAAAAGTATTAACATCTTTATACAAAGATTTATCCCTCAGTAAGAATTATTTATATGCGCATCATGAGCAAACAGCAACCTGGTTAGCAACAGGAAAAATGACACTCCTCCTTAAGAGTGAACCTGTAAGCTATCCTAAAAACTATAGACCAATAACTTGCCTTCGGACAATGTATGAACTATACCATGAAATCGATGTTGACAGAGTTTATAGTCATTTAGAAGAAAACTCAACTATGGCAATAGAACAAAAGGGTAACAAAATAAATCATATGGAACAAAGTATCATTTGTTGTTAAATAAAGTCATAAAGGAGGGTTGTAAAATGGAGAATAGTCTAAGTATGGCATGGATAGATTGCAAAAAAAACATTTGACAGCATTCCACATTCATAGATAAAGGAGTTCTTACAGATATATAAGATACACCCTACATTGATCAAATATATTACAGTAACCATGAAACAGTAGCAAACCACTTCACAGTTAAGCCATGATAAAGGACAAATTATTATCAAAAGGATAAAAGTTCAAAGGGGCATATTCCAGGGTAACTCTTTGAAACCACTGCACTTTTATCTTGTCTTTAACCCATTAAGCTGTCTGCTTAACAGATTAGGCCATGGTTAAAATTTGGCTCCCAGAAGTGTAAAGACTTCTTATATTCTTCTAGTGGATGATTTAAAATGCCACAAAGCATTACAGAGAATGACAAAGTTTATATCACTTGGGATCACCCATTACCAACAGTTCAAAAAATAGATGCAAGAAAACCAGACATAGTAGCCCATGAAAGGAAGACAAAACTAGTATTGATCACTGAAATTGCTACACATAGTAATTACAGTGTCTTACGTACAGCAAGACACAAGGTCATAAAATATCAGGATTTGCAGGCAGAAATGAGAGCAAAGTGGCAGAAGAATACCCAGACAGTTCCAATAGCTGTAGAAGCAATGGGACTCATAAATAAGAATTTGCAGTCATATTTAGATATGCTTCCTATACATGTAACTCTGTGTGAATTGCAGGAGTCATTTCTAGGCACATTTCAGGTGCTGAGAGGAGCACCTTTGGCTAACATTAAAGACAGAAACGATACTGATTTCAATAACTTTAATCATACTTTAACTTAGGAATGGGGTCCATTCCTATCACGGTATTAGAAACCCAAAAGACTTGGATAAATTAAACCTAAATATAACTCTCTAAGTAACTAATTGCATAGCAAACTGTCTTACAAATAGAACCCAGGAAATTAGGCCAGGGAGTTCTACCACCTCCAAAACAACTATCACTAATGTTGTACCCATGGGTTCAGTCATTGAGCCAGTCTTCTTGGTATTTACTTCTTAGAGGTCAAAACAACAGAGACCTCCAAAGCAGACATCCAAGCAAACGCTAACTCAAAACAAAACCCGCACAACACATAGCCCACTAAGTCAGTGTGCCAAGCAGCCACAGCCCTTAAGGCTGAATAACACACCTGATACTCTTGTAATAGGTGACTATTGTCAGACACACTGACGTCCCACTCACCAGGCTGAATAAAGAGAAGGTCACGGTGAGCTGCCTGTCAGGTGCTAGGATCCGCCACATAACGCAAGCACTCAGGTCACTCCAAAGCAAATACAAATATGACTCAGTCATTGTACATGCTGGTGTGAATGACCTGAGATGTACCTCCCTCGACTACATGAAAAGAGACATAGAGGAGCTCTCTGATCATGTAGCCCAGGCTAGTATGACCCTGACCTTGAGCAGCATCTTACCCTCACCTAGAATTATGCCACAGTACAAAGACAAAATGATCGATTTTAACAATTGGCTAAAATGTTGGTGTCATTCAAAGGGGATCCAGTGTCTGTCAGCCTGGGATGACATGCTCGACAAGCCACGTTGCTTCACTAGGGACGGCTTACACCTGTCACCACTGGGCTTTCGGATATTGGCAAAGGCTCTTGCCACTCCCATAGTGCCTTTTTTAGGCAAGGCTCAAAAGTCAAACCCACCCCCATAGACAGCACAAGGAACAAGAAACTAAGGGTAATGCTGCTTAACGCCAGAAGTCTTAACCTCAAGATGCAAACACTCAAAGCTCTCCTCAGTATGGAGAACATTGATATCTATGCAGTGACAGAAACCTGGTTCAAGGCTCCAGAGAGCACCCCAGCACTACCAGGCTATACCTCATATCATGCTTTTTGGCCCCAAAACCTGGACCGAACCACAAAAGGAGGGGGAGTTTCCATATTTATCAAGGATATCCACACCTCCAGGTTAGTGGCATTGCACAAAATATCAGACACCATCCATGTGCAAGTAACAGTAGGCAAGACTGCTTTTCAGTTTATAGCATCCTACAGACCACCCTCTCAAAGTCAGGAATCTCACTCAGCTTTCCTGAAAACATTCGAGAACATGAAGATCTCTCCGAACACCATTATATTGGGTGACTTCAACTACCCAAACATTGACTGGGAGCACTACTCAAGCCCCAGCACCTTAGCCCAAAGGTTCCTGGAAATTATAAACTCAAATGCTATGGAACAACTAGTCACCACTCCCACAAGAGGGGACAACATACTAGACCTGATCATTACCAACATGGGGACTCTATGCTCCACACCAGAAGTATATCCCTCATTGGTAAGATCAGACCATAAATTCATTTCACTGGATGTCCACATCCTGACCCCACCCCCAGCCCAGAAAACCACAGTGAAAAACTTCTCAAAAGTGAACTTCTCACTTTTCAAAACTGAAGTGGAATCCTTCAAGGCCCCAGGGCCAGTGGAAACTACTGCCCAAACTGCAGAATCCTATATAAACGCATTCTACGGACATCTCCAGGAATGCATGGATCATGCTATCCCAAACAAAACCAAGACCCAATCATCCAAAGGCAGGCATCCAGTCTGGTGGACCCCTGCCATAAATAAACTGTGTAACAGAAGGAGGAAGCTACTACGAGATAGAGCAAAATCCCTAATAGGGAAGGCATCTCTGATCAGTACTAGCAAAAAATTATGATCCCTCATAAAATCCTCCAAGGCCAGCTTTGAGAGAAAAATTGCACAGGACAACAAAGACAATCATAAGGCTTTTTTCAGTTATGTTAGGAACCTGGGATGCAACTCCCAGACTTGTTCTGAGTTGATTCTAAATGACAAAAAATACACTGAACCCACAGACATCGCCAATATCCTGGTAGACATGTTCAGTGCAAACTCCCCCCCTCCCCCCAAAACAGCAGGTATCTATCCCGGCAGATGGCTGCTTCCCAAACATCTCTGATGCTCAGGTGAAGGCTGCCCTCTCCAAAGCAAAAAACACTGCTTCCATTAGACCAGATGGCATCCCAGGTTGCGTCCTACATCAACTTCAAGAGGAACTAACCTGGTTGACTTCTTCGAAACAGTCACCAAAGCCATAGATGAAGGGAAGGTAGTCCACACAGCCTATCTGGACCTTGCAAAGGCATTTGACACAATACCCCACTCGGGCATCATAGATAAGCTATCCAGCTTAAATATAAACCCCTATGTCACAAGATGGGTCGCAAACTGGCTCAAAGACAGAACCCACAGAGTGAGAGTTGCTGGAGCCATGTCAGACTCGAAACCAGTCACAAGTGGCGTCCCACAGGGTTCTGTCCTGGGACCACTCTTGTTCGGTATATACTTTTCCGAGGTACAGGCAAACGTGGGAGGACTATGGCTCACCAAGTTCGCAAATGACTGCAAACTGGGCGCCATAATCGACTCTCCAGCTGACACAAACATCCTTCAAAAAAGTCTCACAGAGACAGATAACTGGTGCCAGCACCATGGTTTAAAGCTAAATGCCAAAAAATGTATAGTCATACCCTTTGGCAAAAACAATGTCCCCTCAAATTACCACATAGGCGGAAACCCATTAAGTACAGAGAAAGTTATTAGGGACCTGGGGACCCAAGTTGATAGCAATCTCTCCTTTGAAAACCACATTGTCAAAGTGGTTAGAAAGAACTTCTACATAGCCCACCTCATTACGAAGGGTTTCACATCTAGATCAAGAGAGGTAATCGTGCCCCTTTATTCATCCCTCATCAGGCCCATCATAGAATACAATGCCCCTTTTGGGCTGTACCTTACCCGACATCTGCAGCAATTAGAAAGACCCCAAAAGTATCTCACCAAGAGGATCAAGGGTCTTAAACAGATGCCATATGCTGCTCGGTTAAAAAAACTCCAGCTCTACTCAGTTGCATACCACCTACTTCGAGGCGATCTATGCCTGACATACAAAGCTATGTCAAATCCAGAATTAATGGATATGCTCCACCTCAGTAAATCTAAATCCCTTAGAGCCACACGCTCGAGGGACTTGAACCTCAGCACAGAAATAAATAGAACTTGCTGGAGGGACAGATTCATAACCCAGAGGCTCCCTTCGCTCTGGAATAGAATTCCAGTTCATGTGAGGCAGAGCACCTCACTGAATCTCTTCAAGAAGAATCTCGATAGGTGGATGGGGGATCGTAGGTTTGTCCCAGGGATTACTCCCGTGTTACTATTAGACAGAGGCACAGTAAACTAAACCTTAAAAAGGGCACAGTATACTCAAATCAAGGGGTGGCGTAAGCCATAAGGAATCGGGCTAGGCTTATAATTGCCCCAGGGCAGATAGCCTAGTATGAACCTATGAACCTATGAACCTAAGAGTTTATACCTGGCCAAGTTTGCAGATTACTGTAAACTTGGTGCCATCATAAACTCCCTAGGGGACACCAAAATCCTCCAAGAGGGTCTTTCACAAAACTAGTTGGCATTAAAACCATTGACTAAAATTAAATTCCAAGAAATGCAAAATTACATCCTTTGTCAAACTTGACTTCCCTTGTAGCTATCACATTGACAACATACCTCTGAAAGCAGATCCTGTAGTCAGGAATTATGTAGACAATGAACTGTATCCACTATTGAAACAAAGTCCTTTCTCATCACACAGCTTATGTCTAGACCTATGGTATCCAAGTCCGGGGATGTAACCATCCATATGTACTTGGCTCTTATACATCCAATCATTGAATCCAGTGCCCCATTCAGTATGCATCTGCCCAAACACTAGTTCCAACAGGAATGCCCACAATGCTTTCTCACTAAAAAAATCAAGGGCTTAAAGCCCTGTCCCTCTTCCCAGTGTCATATAGGCTAATATATGAATTACTGCTTCATTTTTGCTCTTTGGGACTGCTTTTTACTCTGAAACTTTGAAATTTTATTTTATTGCCTTATATAGCATAGGCTAGATTCAGACCTGCTGAATCTTGACTGTTTGGTATCACTGTGCTCTTAAACAAGCCATCTTACATCCTCCCTGCACCTTTGTGGCAGAAGTGTGTAGCTCAGAACCCATCTGAGTTGGGGATTGCTGGAGAAAGGCCCAGTTTGGGGCTTTCCCATTGGTAGTTGTGTTAAAACTGTTTGCATTTGCCTGTATATACACCCAGGATTTGCAAGGGTTTCCGCTCAGTTTACTGGAGCTGCTCAACATTTGGCAACTTTAGCCAGAGATCTGGAGTGCATCTGCACTGAAATCTAAGGCATCCACTGAAAAAAAACTGAAAAATAAGTATATCTAAGCCAGTACTGCACTTTGTTAACTATTTAATTACTGCTTCATTTTCGCTGTTTGCAACTAAGTCCAGCTAGCCCACTTCCTTCACAAACATCACATTCTGAAAAATCTTGCCACAATGGATGGGCAGCTTCCCATCATTTCTCAGCCAGATTGATTAATATGGGTATCTTGAGCAATTTAGCAATTACTTCATGTATAGTGACAACCATTTACTCTCAAAGGAAACTAAC
Organism: Protopterus annectens; assembly: GCF_019279795.1. Taxonomy (NCBI): domain Eukaryota; kingdom Metazoa; phylum Chordata; order Ceratodontiformes; family Protopteridae; genus Protopterus; species Protopterus annectens. The sequence goes on from NC_056729.1 coordinate 909,653,847, forward strand.
ACCCTATGTGAGAGATACAAATGCACTGTGGAATTGTAGTCAATTCTCTCATATACAAACAAATTCAACATCAAACAAGTAGTCAGCACACACACTTCACATGTCATGCAAACCTCATTTCTCACACAAAATAAGGTCTTGACACATAAACCCACATGCATGGAGGTACTCACTAAAAACCTACCAAAAGAGCAGAGACCTCCCAAACGCACACCATCCGGACTCACCAATAAGCAAAAAGAAACCACTACGCATTTCAACACACACACACACACACACACGCACACACACACACACACACACACACACACACACACACACACACACACACACACACACACACACGCACACACACACACACACACACACACAAGTCTCAACAAATAAGCCCCTAAGGCAAAATACATCAAATGTCTTGGTCATAGGTGACTCCATAGTGAGACACAGATGTCCCCCTCACCAGACTGGACAAGGAGAAAGTCATGATCAGTTGCCTATCAGGTGCCAGGATCTGACAAATCATGTATGCACTCATGTCACTCAACAACAAGTACCATTATGACTCTGTCCTAGTCTATGTTGGAGTGAATGACTTGAGATGTACCTCTCTGGACTATATTAAGAAAGACATGATGGAACGCTTTGATTATGTGTTCCAGACAGGTATGTCCCTAGCCCTAAGCAGTATCCTACCCTCACCCAGCATGATGCCACAATATAAACAAAAATGATTGACTTCAACAATTAGCTCAGCGTTTGGTGTCAGTCCAGGGGAATCCAGTATCTCTCAGCCTGGGAAGATATGGTAGCCAGACTTCACTGCTTTGCTAGAGATGGTCTGCACCTGTCCCCCCAGGCTTTCAGATACTGGCAAAGGTTCTTGCCTCCACATAGTGTATTTTTTAGGCAATGTCAAAACAACAAATTTTCCAACATAACAAAATCTAATTGAGACAAACTCAGGGTCATGCTGCTTAATGCTAGGAGTTCAAACACAAAACTGCACTCCCTGTAAACACTCCTCACTTTGGAGGATGTTGATGTCTGTGCAATTACTGAGGCATGGTTCAAGGCTGCTGAGACCACCCACGCTGTGCAAGGCTACCATGCCTTCCACATGTTCAGACCTCAAAATGAGCATGAAGGTAAAAAAAGTGGAGGTGTATCCATCTTCATTAAAACCAAATACACTTTGAGACTAGTAAAACAGCCTGACTCTCTTGAACTACTCCATGTCTAATTAACTATTGGGAAAGTACCATAGCGCATCATTGCTAGCTATAGATCCCTCACCATGAACCAGGATAAGCACACCACCTACCTCGATTTACTGGAATCCCTCACCATATAGCCCAACACCTTAGTCATGGGAAATTTCAACTATCCTTCCATAGACTGGGGGACATACCCAAGCAAAAACACACTCGCCCAGAAGTTTCTGGACTTTGTTAACACAAATGCTCCAGAACAAATAGTCTGCACCCCCCACTAGGGCATCTAATGTTCTGGATGTAGTACTCACCAACATTGGGGGGGGGGTTACTGTACTTCCCCATGTGTGATGCCCTCCCTGGTTAGGTCAGACCACAAATAAGTCTCAACTGGAACTGACACCCTCACAGGAAACAAAAATTAAAAAAACTTTACCAAAGCCAACTACAGCCTACTATGTGATGGTATAAAATGCTTCATGCCTCCCACAATCATATTCATCAATGATCACTATGCAGAAGTGTATGCAAATGCCCTGTACAAACACTTAAAAGACTGCATAAACTCTGTTGTTCGTGACTGGACCAAAACTGGGTCTTCCCATAAAAACAAGCCACCGTGGTGGACTTCAAGTGTAAATAGGTTATATAATAAGAGGAAGAAACTGTTGTCCAAAAGCAAAAGGGATATCACTCTGCAGAGGAAGAGTTCCCTCCTAAGCCTAAACAAGAAAATCAGAAATCTTGTAAAGTCTTCTAAAGCAAATTGCAAAACTAAAATTTAATTCTCAGACAAACTGATATGGTATGTGAGAGATGTATTTACGCAACATCACTGGAGGCAAAGCTCTCACATAAAAGTACTCCTAATGTCAATAAGGTTGTCAGTCATACACATGCTGCACCCATCATGCACAATTCAAAGCAGACATAGAGACCCATATATACTGAGGCTCTTACATGTAACCTTCCTAAACCACAAAGACCTCCTAGACAAAGTACACATAAGAAATACCCTCAGCAGCCCCAAACACATTCTTTCAAATCAACACCCACATCAGCACATACCTCTAAGCCCATAAGGCAAGTCAGCACACAATCCAAAATTCTTGTCATTGGAGACTCCATCATGAGACACACTGATGTCCTTCTCACGAGTAAGAAGAAAGTTGCAGTCAGTTGCTTATTAGGGGCTATGATCCACCACATTATGCATGCACTACCAGTATGACCAAGTCATAGTCCATGTGGGAGTAAATGACCTGAGACATACCTCCCTAGAGTATATGAAGAGAGACATCATAGAGCTCTAAAAATATGTGTCTCAGGCTGGTATGATTCTAGCATTGAGCAGCATTTTACCTTCTCCAAGGATGATGCCACAATACGAACAAAAGTTGATTGGCTTTAATAACTGGCTTAGTTTCTGCTGTCATTCTAAGAGGGTGCAATATTTGTCAGCATGGAAGGAGATGGTCAACAAACCATGCTGCTTTGCCAGGGATGGTCTGCTCCTCTCCCCTCTAAGCTTTCGAATATTAGCTAAAACATTATTTTCCCCCATAGTGCCTTTTTTAGGTAATGCCAAACTGAAAGTAGTTCTGACATAGCAAATCAAAACCAAGAAAATCTAAAGGTATTACTGCTCAATGCTAAGAGCCTAAACAAAAAACTCCACTCTCTGGAAGCTCTCTTTATGCTAGAGAATGCTGATGTCTGTGGAGTCTCTGAGACGTGGTTTAAAGCCACAGAGAGCACACCAACAGTGCAAGGTTATAATACTTTCCACACATTTAGACCAGCTATTTCACAGGCAGGGACTAAAGCTGGAGATGTCTCTATTTACAACAAAAATAAATATAAACCAAGGCTGGTCCAACAGGGCAATGCACTTGAGCTGCTCCACTTTAAAATCAGCATAGGTAAAATCCAATACAACTTCCTTGCACGCTATATGTCTCCCTCTATGACCCAGGAAACCATACCATGTATTTAAACTAATTAGAAACACTAACCAACCAACCCAATACCATATTCATGGGTGACTTTAATTACCTCACTATTAACTGGGAATCCTATATGACATCAAATGTACATGCATAGAGATTCCTGGATTTTGTAAGCCCAAACTCCCTGGACCAGATAGTCAATACACCAACCAGGGGTGCAGCTATACTGGATCTGGTCCTCACTAATATGAGAGAGTGCTGCACGCCCCTTACTGTAATGTCTTCCCTGGCTCAACCGGGAATATTCAGGAACTATTCTAAGGCTAACCTCCTGCTATTAAGTGAGGGCCTGACAACATTTCAACCCCTATAAACACTGAGAACACTTTTGCCTATGCCGAACTGTTCACAGAAATCCTGTGAAAGCATGTTAATGGCTGCATAGAGGCAGCTGTACCCATCAGGAGGAAGTACAGAACTAACTCAAAAAAACAAGCCACCCTGGTGGAATCACAAACAGATGTATAACAGGAGGAAAAGAATCATGGCAAAAATTAGGAGGTGCAGCACCCAGAAGGATAATAGCACTCTCATCAAACTAAACAAATAACTCAAAGGACAAATAAAGTCTGCCAAAGCCAAATTTGAGGTAAGTTTGGCCTCCCAGGCCAAGGACAACCACAAAGCATTATTTAGCTATGTCCGCAACCTCAAAGGCAATACACAATTGTGTGCAGAGCTCATTGTAAGTAGAGCCACCTATACTGAGCCAGAATATATAGCAAACCTCCTGGTTGATAAATTCAGCTCCAGCTTTACTCCTCTCTCCCCCTCAACCTTCCCTCAAGAAATATCATCAAATATATCTCCCCATACTATCACTAGGGAACAGGTCCTTAATGCTCTCTCTAAGACCAAGGACACTGCATCAATGGGCCCAGACAATATCCCATGATACCTTCTAAATACCATAAAACATGATCTATCAGGGCCTCTGGAATTACTATTTAACTGTAGCATCCAAACAGGCTTCATGCTTCATGAATGGAGAAAGGCAACAGTTATCCCTCTGCATGAAGGTGGGCCACCTGCAGACCCTGGAAATTACAGACCTGTAAGTCTCACTAGTCTTATATCTAAAGCAAACACTGGACCCAACCCAGTTTGGTTTCGTCAAGGGCAGATCATGCCTACTCAACCTGGTGGACTTCTTTGAGAAGGTCACCAAAGCAATGGATGAGGGCAAAATCATTCACACTGCCTACCTTGACCTGACCAAGGCATTTGACACAATACCCCACTCAAGCATTGTTGACAAACTCAAGAGGTTAGGTACAAACTCATATGTCAGCCGGTGGATAGCTAACTGGCTCATAGACAGGACCCTGGAAGTTAGAACTGGGGAGTCGACCTCTCCAAAGAGGCCAGTCACAAGTGGAGTCCCTCAGGGATCAGTCCTTAGACGGCTCCTTTTTGGCATTTACTTCTCGGAAGTTAAGGCCAATGTCAGTGGTCTTTGGCTGAGTAAATTTGCAGATGATTGCAAATTAGGAGCTGTTATTGAATTTCACATTGACACAAATGTTCTCCAGCAGGGGTTGACACAGACAAATAACTGGTATCAGAGCCATGGACTAAAAGTAAATGCCAAGAAATGCATAATAGTATCCTTTGTAAAGTCATCCATACCTGGTAACTATCATATTGACACTATACCCTTTAGAGTTGACCCAGTAGTCAGCGACTTAGGGACACACATAGATAGTAATCTAGCCTTTGATCATCACGTGTCCACAGTGGTGAGGAAATCATTCTATGTTGTGCAGCTTATAAACAAAGGTATGGCATCTAAGTCAAAGGAAGTCATTATTCCACTGTATTCAGCATTCATTGGTATATACCTAACCAGGCATATCGAACAATTGGAATGTCCACAGAGGTTCCTCACTAAAAGAATACAGGGCATAAGTAATATGTCCTTTGCAGACTGCCCGAAGGCCCTATCCCTGCATTCTGTCTCCTACAGGCTTTTGAGGGGAGATCTATACCTGGCATACAAGGCCGTATCAGATCCCACTCTGAAGGACCTCCAGCATATCCACAAAACAAACAGCAGCAGAATTACCCATTCTAAAGACAAACCTTACCTGTGATATAAATAGGACCTGCTGGAGAGGTAGGTCTGTATCCCAGAGATTACCCTGTCTATGGAACAGGCTCCCCATCCACGTGAAGCAGAATTCCTCCCTAACCCAATTCAAGTGCAGCTTGGACAATTGGATGGGAAACTAGAAATCCATCCCTGGCTTGGCACCTATTTCTCTAATACAAACAGGTATCCTGTAAATGGTTCATCTCCCAGGCCCATGCTTACAGTTATCAAGGGTATCAGAACTTGTCAGAGATTTGGGATGTATAGCTAGGCTTAAAAAGGACTTTGTGGTCATTAGCATAGTAAACACCTACAAACACATAAACCTATAATGAGCATTTAGAATGCGGAGAGTCAGAATGGCAAATCAGACTGAATTCGGATAACTATCCTGGTTTAAATGAACCTGTCAATATAAAATGCTTTTTACAGCACAAAAAATTTAAATGTGATTTGTGGAAAACTACAAGTTTATGTTGTACATTCACTAGTTTGATTTGTTACTTTGATTTGTATTAACAAGTCACTTTAAAAGCTGGGAAAAAGGGGATTGGATATGTTTATCATGTGATATGTTGGGCACCATTTTTAAACTTGATATGTGTTGCATTACTTTTATCTGATGAAGTTCTTGGTGTATGAATAAAGTACAGAAGTACTCATTTTAAGAACAGGTCATGGTGACTCCCTAAGTTTGCTAACTAGAACGTGTTTCTAGTTTTTTGGTTTGTTTGTTCTATGCCTCTTTGGTGTTTTTAACCCTTATGTTACTAGATGGGTAGCCAATTGGCTCACTGACAGAAGACATGCTGTCAAAATTGGTGACTCCATGTCCACCAGTAAACCCGTCACTAGTAGAGTACCACGGGGGTCTGTGCTGGGCCCCTTACTGTTTGGCATCTATTTCTCAGAACTCCAGGTCAAAGTAGATGGCCTTTGGCTCACCAAGTTCAATGATGATTACAAATTTGGAGCAATCATTGAGTCCTCCAATGATGTCAACATATTACAAGAAGGTAAAAAAACGCCAAAGTAATAACTAACACAAAAAACTGCCGGGATGAAAGATGAAACACACGGTGAAATAGCGTAACCAGTAGTTTAATGCCCGCTTTCGTAAAAAACTTCATCAGAATACAAAATAACCACAATTCAATGCACTTAAATAGCCAAATAATTAACAAACAATTACTTAATTAAAATCAATCAAACCATTTTGTTTAAAAAAACATTCAATTTAAAAAAACTCAAATGAATCTAGTCCCTTATTCACTTGCAATTTCCTATATTTTAAAAAACATTTGATATTAATATAATCATTTAAACCAGGGAACTTGTCCGATTTAAGTTTTATCTGCCACATAGTTTCACGCTGTTCTAAAAAATTTTTGTAATCTCCAGCTCGGAGATCAGCATGAACAACTTCTAAAACTGAGAACAAAAATTTCTTATATCTGTTGCAAGTTTTAGTGTGTTTATAAAGGGCATTATTCTCATCGTTCGTTTTGATACTATAAAGATGCTCTCTAATTCTAGTATTTAAACAACGGGTAGTCATGCCAACATAGTATGCAGAACAACCCGAGCATTGACTGATATAAACCACCCCCTTTGTTTTGCAATCAACATAACAAGGTACTTTGAAGGTGTTGTCAATAGTGTCTATTTTAATATAAGGTCCCTCTGAAATAAATCGACACATATTGCAACTGTGGCAAGCATGCATCCCAATTTTTTTAGTATTAATGGTTGATACAGTTAACGTTTTGTTTTCCAAAATTCCCTTTAAATTATAACGGTTCCTGAAAACAAATTTGGGACCTTCACCCAGAGTCCTTCTAATCTCTTCGTTGCCATTAATGATTTTCCAGTTGTTAACAACGATCTGTCTGATCAAAGAGCCATCAGAGCTAGTTTCTAGAGTTCCTTGAAGATTTTGATGCAGAGGACCAATCAGAACGAACGTTCCCATATGACTAAACAACGTTCAGAAGACGAACTGAGTCCGAACACATCCTTTTTTGAACTGAATACTGTTATTGAGACCGAAGACAAACGTGAGAGGGATTATTGCCAGGCTGCGGCGTCTCGTCCACGAGAGAAGTCTTCTTTGGATTACCATCCTAGTCACAAAACAGTACAGGTTTTTCTCAACGAAATTCAGAATCCATTTGGCAATCCAGGTAAAGAAAAACGGGATTTAAGTTACATTGATATTAACAATAAACGCAATTTGCTTGTAAGATTGTTAAAGAGACATCGTTCCCTGGACTTGGAAAACAGTTATTTTAGACACTGTATTGATTTGGGGATAGTTCCCAAGGGCCTTAGATTTTTCAAATGCCCTAATGGGGTCACTAAAGCCTCGTCTTTCTTTAAGACTTTAACCAACTTTTTCAACACTGCTGGCATGAATTTCTTAAGTTTGCTTGTTGACAATAACATCACAAAAATGGGTGAATTGAAAGTTGAAATTATACAACTGGAAAGTGAACTTAAGGAACTGCTAGGTGAGACTAAGGCTGGTGAACTTTTTACTGTTTTGCACCATATTACAAGAAGGGCCAACACAAACAAATGATTGGTGCAAAACCATGGTCTAAAAGTAAATGCAAAAAAATGCACTATTATTCCCTTTGTCAAAATGGAATTCTTTATAAATGAAAATATTGGCAGCACCCCCTCCCCCCCAGATTCCAACTCAGTGGTGTGAGACTTGGGAACACAGGTTGATAGCAATCTGAACTTTGACCACCATGTTTCCAAATTGGTAAGGAAAGTCTTCTATGTAGCACACCTCATAAGCAAGGCCATAACATCCAGGACAAGGAATCTTATAACTCCACTGTACTCAACACTCATCAGACTACTAATAGAGTGTAATGCACCCTTTTGCATGTACTTCACCAGACACCTGCAGAAGCTGGAGAGACCTCAGAGGTTTCTCACTAAGAAGATACAGGGACTCCAAACTATGACTTATGTGGCCAGGCTGAAAGCCCTGTCACTTTACTCTCTATCTCATAGGCTGCTGAGATGAGACTTGTGCCTGGCCAATAGGGAAATCTCCAACCCTGCCCAAATGGAAATGCTGCACATCTGCAAGTCAAATGGCACAAGAGTCATTCACTCCAGGGATCTCATCCTAGCTTGTAACATTAACAGAACATGCCAGAGAGACAGATATGTCTTCCAGAGACTGCTGCTTCTCTGGAATAGACTTCCTATTCACATAAAACAACTCCTCACTGACCCTATTGAAATGCAACCTATATAATTGAATGGGAGACCGCAAATTCACCCCTGGGGTACCACCCATGTCTTGCATGGACAGAGGTAGCCAGTATTGATCATAAACCTGCTGTGTTCATAAATTCATTCTGCGAACTACCCAAAATGAAAAAACTGGGGATACTTGGAATTAACATGGCTAGGCTTGTAAAGGGTCTAAGGCCACTAGCCTAGTGACATCCTATGAACTTATGAACCTATAAGAGGCGACGTATGCTTTGCAGATCAAACCTCAACAGATCCTATCCTGCCAGACCTATTACACATTCACAAGTCCAGTGGTAGTGTAGACACCCACTCAAGGGATCTCAATCTCTTTTGCAACCTGAATAGAACATTTTGGAGGGATAGGTATGAATGACAGAAAATACCTGTTCCGGGGCTGGCCTTAAAGGAACTGGTGCCCTAGGTGATGAGCTCCACAACACCCTTGAGCTTCCTATTACGGCCTTATCCCCATTACCTAGTGCATCCCTCAGTTCTGACCTATGGACACCATCCAGATTACATTTTTCTTCCTTTGCTCACAGTCTATTTTCCTCTTGCAGTTTTTCTGCATTCATTTATTCAATCCATCCTAATTAGGCAAGAATGCATGCTGGTAACTATGGAGGAAAACAACTACATTAACCTGTGAGTCTGGGGGCAGCTAGGTCCCCAGAATCCATGGTGGGGCAGATGCACTGTGGTGAATTTTAAAGTTTTTTAAACAACCTGTTTCATCCACTGATGGTCTGAAAAAATTCTGATTAAGAAAAGCAATTCAGTCTGTTTTTTCCTGCATCCTGCGAATACACCCTAACTGACAAGAACTGTACTGTAATAATTGTGAAGGCAAGCAGTTAATTAAGCCAGGGGTCTTGGGACCACTTTACTCCCAAAAGCCACAGGAATTCTAGATGTGCTGAGGTGCATTTCAAGTTTTTTAAACATTTGTTTAAATCGCTGATAGTCTTACCAATAATTTCATTAAGGAATGAGATTGAGTGCTACTTTTAAATTTATTTTTCCTGCATACTTTCAACACACTGTAACTGACCAGGACTGCAGTGTAATAAACATGGAGGAAATAGAGACTTAAGCTGTGGGTCTGTGAGCCAGTAAATGTCCAAATGCTGTGGAGGTTATAAATGTTGGAGGTATGTTTTAGACCTGTTTCTAAACGTTTGATTCAATGGTGGCCTGAAAAAAAAATGTAAGGAAAGAAATTCCATCTTATGTTTTTTCCAGTGAAAAAATATGTTGTATCCAAGACTTAAAGCTCATAACTAACAAAGTAATAGTATACTGAGATGCCAGATGTTTGCAAGGATACATAAATCATATCCAAGAATAGTACCTGCATCTTAACTCCCCTCTCAAAAAAAGTGACCTTATGTGTATCTCTTTTGGTGTTGCACTGAAAGTGAGGGCACAAATGCCCACAGTCATATCTATTTTAAGTTACTGCTGTCATACATGTACACAGCATGCCTCCTGAACTCTACTCCCAAAAGACAACCATGGTCTGCATACCTCTCTGTCAGATTGAAATGAAACTGAAAAAATAAACCGCATATGACAAATTTCAACCCGTTGCTCTCAGACATATAAACAACATGCATTCTTACATGCTCACAAAAGATAGCCCCTTGTATACATATCTGATGTATCAAAAGTAAAAAAAAACATATGATCATACTGATGTTTACAACTTATTATTCTTAGAACAGTGCCCCTGTGCAATCCACACAGACACAGTGCCCAGCTCTGACACTTGTGAGGAAAGTTAAAAAAATAATGACCACACTGTCTCCAGCTCAAAACAAGCTATAGTGACTGTGCACACCTCTAAGATTAGGGAAGAAAATTGAAGAAATAAGGACATCATCCAGCCCCCTCCTCACCCACACACACACACACACACACACACACACACACACACACACAGACACACACACACACACACACACACACACACACACACACACACACACACACACACACACAAAACAAAAATTACAATGGCCTCCTGTGCACACTTCTAAAATGGTCCAGTTTTAGATTAAGTGGAGTTCAGAACAGAGAAACTACTAAACCTGCAAAAAAAGCTACACATACTGCCTTGAAGTGTGGGGCCCACCATGCCCTCAGTAGTTCTGAAGGTCTTGATATTCTGAGAACAAATTTATGCCTTATTTTTTGAAAGATGTTTTAAATTGCACAAATGACAAAAGGGTCAGTTACTTTCATCCAGACAGTCCCACCCGCACAAGTCAGTTTTTGCCCCTTCTGTATATAATTCATACACATGGCTATAATATAAGAAGCTGTCCATATAATATAGTTCACTTTTGCTCTACACATACAGTTGCCACACCTTAAAGTATTCCATGTTGCTTCAAACATTTCACATTAGTCACACAAAGTCATAACAAGCAAAAAATATCAGTCAGTCATTTTCCTGTACAGAGAAGTCTTACAATCATAGCCACTTAGTCTGTGCATATCTCATAAGCCCAGTTAAGAAGTCCATCTTACTTCACACAAATAGACACCAGTCTTGAAAGCCAGATAGTAATTTTTAAAACTGACCAGAAACCAAGAGGTCAGTTACTTTCAAGAGATAGTTAAACCCTCACCCAGAAGTTATAGTTATGTTTGTGTGCACTTCAGATGATTATAACGTGTACTAGATTAAAGCTCTGTAAACTTCCATGCAAAGAGTAGCCACTCATTAAACGTATTCCAAGTTGCTTCACACACATTATGCTAATCCTACACATTTACACTAGTTCTGCAAAGCCAGGGAGTGACTTAGTATACTGGAAAAATAACAAGAGGGTCAGTTAATTTCTACAAACAACTCCCATCCCCACCCAGCAGTTACAGATAAACTTATGTCAGTGAATTGTATTTCAGCTTCATTCCTTGGAAACAGTAGCCATACATTAAAGTAGTCCAAGTTGCTTCACATAAATCACAGTATTCCTGCAAATGCACACTAATCCCATAAAGCCAGACAGTGTATGTTTAGACTGAGCAAACAACAAGTGGGTCAGTTACTTTCAACAGATACCTCAAACTTCCACCCAGCAGTTATAATGACTTCTGTGTACATGTCAGATTGTGGTAATAAGAACGATGCCCATGCATTGTGCATCAGCTCTCTTCTATGAAAACAGAAGTCACATGTTAAAATATTCCAAGCTGCTTTGCACAAGTCATATAAATCCTGCAAATGCAGACTAGTCCTGCAAAACCAGATAGTGACTGTTTAAACTGAGTAAACATCAGAAGGATGAGTTATGCTCTACAGACAGCTCCAAATGCATACTAGTCCCACAAAGCTAGATAGTGGCTATTTAAAATGAGAAAACAACAAGATGGTCAGTTACTTTGAACAGCCTGATAAATAAAACTTACTTTAAACACCACACAGGGCACACTGTAAAAAATACTATTTAAAAGGACAAAACAAGAGGGTCATTTTCTTTATTCCCACAGCTTGCTAAGACTTACTTTAAATACACCACAGGGTACATTGCAGCAAGCTTCACTCCTGCCATCTAGTCAGTCTTACTCTCCACTACTTTAACAGATGGATAGCATGACTCCCTTAAGGTGGCTGCCTCTTAAATACAACCACCACAGGACTGCAAGACTCTTAAAAGCATGTTAATAACAGTTAATTTTATTTATCAAATAGGGGGATGCATGGGATGGCAGTTTCTTGCTGCATATCTGCATTTCTCTTTCACTGTCAGTAGCTTAAAGCCAAATCCAAGCATGGCATAAATGAGCTGAGGTGTATAAAGTAAGTGACATCAACAGCTCCCACTTTCACCCAGCTTTTATAGCTACTTCTATGTATGTACACATCAGATGTCTGTAATAAAAAATGAGAAAGCTAAGAACTGTGTTTCAGCTGTATTGCATAAAATAGAAGGTGTGCATTAAAGTACTGCAAGATTGTTTGCACAAATTACATTAATGCTGCAAATGCATACAATTTGCAAAGCCAGACAGTAACTGTTCAAACTGAGAAAAAAAAGCAAGAAGGTCAGTTATATTCTATTGATAATGCCCATCCCCACCCAGCAGTTTTAGTTAAAATGATGGCCATGTACTGCATTTCAGTCTTGGTCCATGGAAATAGTAGCCACACATTAAGGTATGTCAAGTTGTTTCACATAAATCCTTACTTTTGCTCAGACACACAATCCTCTATTTTGTGGCAGAGCCTTTTTCTGATGCATATATTACCTTTGAACCCATTATAAAACAGATAAGCATGTAATGAAATATTGCATACAAAGAACCACTCAATTTGGTCCTAATGTAAGACTCCATAGGATAACTGTGTTTCTTGTCTTCAGAAAAAAGTCTCTCTGTGCAGTGACAATTCCATTTGTTTATCTGCATTATGATGATTATAAAAGATGAGTGTTTTAGCATTACATGCTGTACTCTCTGCTATATACAGTATTGATCTTTGTAATATGCCGATACAGAAATACATACTGTGCTGACAGACATTTTGAACATGCTGGACTATATCAACCAATATCATACAATGTACTTTTTAAGGTCTAGATAAGTAAGCAATACTTTTAAAGGTCTAGATAGTAACCAATAACTATGTCATCAATTACAGTTTACACCAATAAAAGGTCAACATGATTCCCTGAAAGTATAACATCAAGTATATTATCAGAGGGTCAAGTCCACCTCCATATTGTATGAGGCACTACCCTCTCTAATACCACAAGTAATATCATCAGAGCTGAGATCAATGCACCACAGGACTAAGGAGGAATGCTCGCATTGTAGTCCTCTTCTTTCATGATAATTTTTTGTTAACAGTGTCTAAAAACTGATTTTTTATGCAACAGCCCTCATTTGTAGGTCATATTAATTTTTCTAATATAATTATAGGAAAAGGGTGACTGGTAGCTTCATGTAGTAACTGGGATGGCCATTAAGTGTATTTACAGTTCAGCCATGTCTTTTATCATCCGGTATGCCACTGAGGGTGCCTAATGTTTCGCTGTCAGACAAAACCACAGTTCGGGCTATAGTGACCCATAGTCCATCATGCTTAGCTATTCTACCACATGATTGTAAGTAATCATTCCCAAGATGTTATTTTGCTTAGGCTTTGGAAATTTGGAATCTAAATAAAAGTCATGAACATAATTTTTTCTCAGTGAAGTTTTGGATATGATGCCACATCCTGGATATACTTGCTTGTTTTTACGTTAGCTTTGCAACAAGCATGTAAGACCTTATCGTCATTAAACAGACTGCATTAAAAGTCAGGTTTATATGCTAAAAGTGAAATCATTCCTTAGATGTGATAACATTTTCTTCTGTCCCTTA
>NC_056729.1:909670310-909680310 GCF_019279795.1 Protopterus annectens
AAAATATCTTATTGTTTCTTGGATATAGCACATATTGCTAAGGCACAGCAAACACAAATACAGGTAAATTCTGTTACACAAGACCGTAAGAGTATGGAGATGTTCTGCTATACTATTTTTCCCTTTCCCATTTAACATGTATGACAGACACAGCAAGGAAACATCTATGCCTACCATATTTTTTTTGTCAATGGTGGCAAAGGTCATAAAGATATCATTGAGAATATAAAACTGAAAATTACATTTTAGGCAAGTGGTTTACCCCTTCAGAAAGATATATTACTCTAAGGTGAGTGGTTAATGCAATATTTTATACAGGGTCACCTAATAAAATTGCAGAAAATTTAAATGACTGAAGTTCAACTGTGCTTGCAGTATTTAATGACTTTACAGATCTAACAGTATTTTACCACCTTTATCAACAGTGCAGTTCCCATAAAAAGACCAAATCAGAAGATCATTTAAGAAGATTGTTTAAAATACACAGTGATAGAAGTTAAATTGGATTCTAGAGGGGAGACAAGTATCAAACACACATGAAACTGGAAATCTTAATGATTTTTTTTATTTGAAGAAGTGTGCTCACAAGTGCTTAATAAGAGTTGAACCATACTTACTTGATTCAATATTCTATGACATTTCACAAGTTGTAAGCCACAAAGATGAGGATTTTTTTAATATCAGAGAAAGCTATTTATGAGGAGTTTCTCAATCATGGCTACTTCATGTGTCGAGCAAGCCTTAGCTAAGTTTGCCAAGAATCATAGCAGTGATAGTATGTCATGTGATATAAAAAGTTAAACTTTTTTATCTGAATGTTATTGTTTTAATGGTAATTAAGCCTGCAAACTTCATAAGACCTTATTGCTGTACTGTAGCCTCATGACTCCCTAACCACTTTATATCTAAGTCTCTACAGTCTTAGCCAGCTTGAAAGACAGTGTATATTAATGCCTGAATTGCAAGGTGTGTCAGCACATGCTTAGTAGTAAGTGCAGTGATGCATTTACAGTATTATATAAGGTGAGGAAGGAAAGTTAATAGATCTATAAACTGAAACTATTTAAGGTAATTATTTCTCTAGATCTTGATAAGCCAGCTCTGATACAGTTTACACACAGGGATACTTTAAAGTTCATCTGAAATGCATATATAACAAGTTAAAATGGATTCTAGATAGATTGAAGCATTGCAGACTTATGAAACTGAAAATGTGGAATTTTGTACACCCATCAGTGTAATCTCAAGGTGAACCTTATATTTTTACAAAATATTCAGAGGGTTTTCACAGACTGTGACCTATAATATTCAAATATGGGACAAGAGATAGTTTAATTTGGTCCATTGTGGCCATAGTTACTTTTATAGTTAATACAGAGAATTAAGGCTATGAGCCATTAATGAGGTACTTCCTATAGTTCAGGGTTTGATTCTGTCAGCCACCATTTGTCAAATCTGTGATAGTGGATGGCTCACTTAACTAGACAGTAATCCAGGGAAATTGACTGGAGCTTCTCAATGGTATCCTGGGCTGTGATTCTATTAACTACTTACCTAAGCTTTTATTTGTAATAATGACAGTTTCAATACTTCCGTGTGGAAGCAAATAATGATATAATGTTTCATGACAGCAGGAACAAATGTTATGGGCTTATTAATGCAGCTTGGCTTTTAAAGTCTGTGTGGCTTCATAATAAGATAAGAAGTTCAACAATTTCACTGGCTGTTATGTTAGTGTGTCGGTAATTATACTGATGACAATGTGCCTTGAACGCTACAGAGAAGCCTGTTTAGAACTAAATGATTTAATGCACCTGACCTCCACAAATGACATCTAATGGGACTGAAGACCTAGTTCTTCACTACAGGAAAGTTAATGCGCAGGCAGTCTTAGTATTATCTGTGCCTGTTCGAGGGCATGTGCAAGAGACTTCCATGTCAAATCAATTTGAACTGCGAGAGCCCAAAGACAAGCACCTTTTACTTTGATCAGCATTTCGAAATAAAATAATGAGTTAGACTATTAAATTGGTATTCACAAATTTACTCCTAGCATGGCCTACCTATCTCTCTTAGAAAAAGTTGTGTAAGGTCTAAGGGTAGGTACAGGCAAGGCATAAATGGTCACATAGCCCTGTTGCCTTGTATTTTCTTTCATTCTATTATTCTGCTGCATTCTATGCTGACTTCCCAATATCCCATGAACCTATATATATATATATATATATATATATATATAGTAAAGTGCTTTTATATATATATATATATATATATATATATATATATATATATATATATATATATATTTATACCACAAGCAAATCACCCTAGACATCCACACCCGACCCCCCATTAGGGAAACCACCATAAAAAATTTCTCCAAAGCCAATTTCACGCTTCTTAAGACAGAAGTGGCAAACTTCATGACACCCATGCTGACGGACAATAGAGGTACGACTGCTGAATCTTATACAATTGCACTTTATAAGCACTTTCACGAGTGCATGGATCATGCAATCCCTAACAGAACCAAGATGCTATCCTCCAAAAAAAGGAAGCCAATCTGGTGGTCCCCTGCCATAAACAAACTCTACAACAGAAGAAAGAAACTGTTGCAAAAATGAGTAAAATCCCATGATTGGAGAAACTCCATGGTCAGCCTCAGTAAAAAGCTGAGATCCCTCATAAAATCCTCCAAAGCTAGTTATGAAAACAAAATCACCACTGATTCTAAAGACAACCACAAAGCATTCTATAGCTATGTCAAGAATCTCAATGGCAACACTCAGATCTGCTCTGAGTTACAGCACAATGTCACTAAATATACAGAACCAACTGATATTGCCAACATCTTGGCAGATAGGTTAATTGCTAACTTTACCCCTCTCTCATCCCCTAAAAAGCCCACCTCTATATCGGAAGAATGCAAAGTTCCTGTAATCACGGCTGCACAGGTAAAAAACACACTCTCCAAAACCAAGAACACAGCATCCATGGGACCTAACAACATCCCAGGCTGTGTTCTACATGAACTACCAGAATTAACTGGCACCCCACCTAAGTACCATGTTCAGTCATAGCCTCACCTCAGGCTTTGTGCCCACTGAATGGCACATAGCTATCCCACTCCACAAAGGGGGAGCCACCACAGACCCCAGGAGCTACAGCCCCATTAGCCTGATGAACCTGGTTTGCAAGGCTATGGAATTATAGATAAACTCACTAAACTAGGTATAAATCCCTATGTCATAAGATGGGTTACCAACTGGCTCACTAACAGAACCCACACTGTGAAAGTAGCAGACTCCAAATCCGACTTCAGACCAGTGACAAGTGGAGTACCCCAGGGTTCAGTCCTGGGTCCTCCCCTGTTTGGTATCTACTTCTCTGAAGTACAGGCTAATACAGAAGGTCTTTGGCGAATGAAGTTTGCAGATGACTGCAAACTAGGAGCCATAATCGAAATCCTGATGATGTGGACATCCTACAAAAGGGCCTCAAGCTCAATGTCAAAAAGTGCATTGTCATCCCCTTTGTAAAAACTCTGTACCCATGAATTACCACATAGGCGGTAGTCTATGTAACACTGAAAGTATGATAAGAAACCTTGGGACTCAGATGGACAGTAGTCTCTCCACTGATAATCACATCACCACAGTAGTCAGGAAATCCTTCTACGTGGCACACCTCATCACAAAAGGTTTCTCATCCAGGAAAAAAGAGGTAATTTTTCCCCTCTACTCATCACTCATTAGACCCATTATAGAGTACAAAGCCCCTTTTGGTATGTACCTGACAAGACTTCTACAACAACTGGAAAGGCCACAGAAATACCTCACAAAGAAGATTACTGGCCTCAAACAGATACTCTACGCAGACCGTCTCAAAAAACTCCTGCTTTACTCCGTCGCATATCGCCTACTCAGAGGCGATCTCTGCCTAACATACAAAGCTATGTCAAACCAAGAGCTGTTGGACATGCTCCAGTTAAATAAATCCCAATCTCTCCAAGCTACATGTTCTAGGGACATAAACCTTGTCACCACAATAAACAGAACATGCTGGAGGGATAGATTCCTGTCCCAGAGACTTCCCATACTCTGGAACAAACTACCTATCTATATCAAACAAAGCTCCTCATTAGCACTCTTCAAGAAAAATCTTGATGATTGGATGGGAGATAGGAAATTCACCCCAGAGATCACTTCTGTGGCTCTGCTCGACAGGGGTACAGGAAAATAATTTTCTTGGGTGGCGAAATCCAGGGTACCTTTTTGGCTAGGCTTATATAGGCCCTAGGGCCAATAGCCTAGTACCTACCTATGAACCTATAAGGAGTTGCTCTGCCAGGTCTTCCTTAGTACTGTTTCTTAAACAGCCAAGTATATTGTTAGGTCCCATCGATGAAATATTTTTAGTCTTGGAGACCACCTTCAATACATGTTCATTAATGAGGATGGGCGTCTGAGATATTCCGGGATAAGAGGGTCTTGGATAGTCATCTCTGGGACAAAATTTGCACTGAATTTGTTTGCTAGTAAATTCGTAATGTATTCATGGTCAGAGTAGCTGGTATCATAATCAATAATTTCAGAGTACTGTTTAATGCCATTTCTAAGATTCCTAACCTAACTTGGGGGGTGGGTGTTGGTATAATGGTTAAGGTGTTTACCTCACAGAAACAAGGTACAAGGTTTGATTCTCATATATAAAAGGAAAATTGGATAGGTTTAAAATGGCCCACAAGGCCAACTAGTCTAGTATTATCTATGAACCTATGAGCTAATAAAGAATTTGTATTTGTCCTTAGTTTATGATACTAAAGTTCATGGACTGCTTTACTAGACTTGATAATATTTTTAAGTTTTTAGTCAATTTTCGACATAATCCTAGATATGTGGAACTTTTGATCAGCTGTAACCTTTAATGATTTTTTTTCTTTTATTGTGTAGTTTATTTATTTTTTGGTGGACCACCAAGGTGGTATGTTTAGATTTAGTGGGACTGCTATTTCTATACATATAACAAAGTGGGCATATAATTCCTCAATGAAACTACCTTTCATGGCAACAGCTAGGATCAAGCTGCTATAAGTGAAATTTGAAGTTTCTTCATAGGAAATTTGGTGATAATACATTTGAAATCCTTGAATTCTGAGATACTAGTTTCATTCAGTTTGGAAATTTGGAAAGTGAAAGAAATTAGTTTGATAAATGAATATGCAGAGTAGTAAAATGTTAACTGGAAGATGAACATTTTTAGATTCAGATCAGGATGCAGCATAACTGACCCAATGTTTGCAGTGAGACAGATACTAGAGAAGTTAGACATGTGGAAAGAGTCTAGCTGGGCATTTCTAGACTTGAAGAAAGTATATGATAGGTTCCCATGACAGTTGAGTTAGGCAGTCATGTCTGCAATTGTTCATACTCCTGGAAGCACTGATAAAATTAATGAAGGGTATGTAAGAGGACCCAGTGACACAAGTATAAACAATATTCAGACTCACGAATGGGTTTCCAGTAGAAGAGGGGGTGCATCAGGGTTAATCTCCAAGTCTACTATGGATGGACTGCATTAGCAAAGAGGTTTGAAGGCACAGATCAACAAAGCTTCAGAAAATGATAGGGAAATAGAATGCAAATCTGAAGGCACATGGGATGAAAATGAGTACAGACAAGACAGTTGCCATGGCAGTAAATGGAAGAAATCAGAAGAAGCTGAAAATGAGATGGAAGGGAAATTAGCTGAACAGGTTATTGACTTCAAGTATCTGGGTGGGGTGGTTGATGAGAATGGAAGTCTGAATGAGGAGGTCAAAGCTAGAATAAGAGGTGCTGTGACCAAGTGGGACACAGTGTCAGTGATAGTGTGTGGCAGAAAAAGGCCAAAAAAAACCTGAAAACTAAAGTGCACAAACCAATGGTGTGACCAGTACTTCTGTGTGGCACAAAAACCTGAGCAGTGAAGGCAGAGTAGATAAAAAAGCTAGATTTTATGGCGATGAAGTGCCTAAGATGGGTGGTGGGATGCACAATTCAGACAAAGAAATTATGACATCAGAGCAGAAGTCAAAGTAGCACCAATTGTAGTTGTCAATCAGAACAGATTCTGGTACTTCTGGCACGTGCAAGAAAGAAGATGATTTATTAAAGAATATTTGAGAGATATAGTAAGAAGGCAAGAAGAAATGAGTATGCCCAGGAGAGATATGCATGGATTGTGTAGATCAGAGTTTGTGTTCTGTCTTTAAGAAGCATTTCAAAGTCAGGGCATGTGCTTATAAATAGAGAGCACGTGCAGTCAGCAGTGCCATCTTGAGTGAACAGCCAGAGTGTTAACATGTATGCATGCAGTAGTCAGTCTGTTTATAAGTTTATTTAAATTTAGATACCAAGCCTTAATCCTGATGTGTTTGTATGTAATAAAACTGCTTGAACCGAACCCACAAATGTTCGTTTGTTTTATCCTGACTAGACGAGCGTCATGGTATCAGAAGTGGAATGTCTGAATGACATGGTACCTGAAGTGGCATGTCTGAACGACATTGTGTTAGAAGTGGCATGCCTGAATGACATGGTGTCAGAACCAGGATGTCTAAGCAACAAGAAGTCAGAAAGAAGCCAGAAGTCGAGCCATGAAGTGCACAGTTAGAAATGGAGGTATATAGAGAAATGATTTGTCAAAACATGCTCCAGAGATTGAAAAAGATCAGAAATGAATTTCATGTAATTAAAATTCACATACATTATTTATTTCATAAAGAAAATGATACAAAGCATTCACAAAGCACAAAACGCTTTATTAATCAAACACAAAGCACAAAATGCATTATTAATCAAACGAAAATCAAAAACGTATTATTGGTTAAACAAAATGTTCAAAGTCATGATATTTGACAAAATTATTTGAAATACTTATGAGAGCATCCAAAATTACTTCTGATTTGCATAATGAGCATGTTAAAAGTAAAATGAGCTCAAGAAAAGTATAATGAGCATGATAAAAGTCAAACAAGCATAACAAGTACAATAAGAGGGCAAAATAAGCACGGAAGAGCAAAGTGGCTGCATTTATTTAGTAAACAACGGCATTTTTTGATATAAGCTACTGTTTTGCATTGACTAAAGCTATTCAAAGTATAACTAGAGTTGTTTGAAGTATCTCAGAGTGTGCAAAGTTTGCAGTGTGTTCTTTATTACAGTACAATTATTTCAAAGAGTTTACTGTGTGCAAAGTACAGTTATTTCACAAAGTACAGTCAGAATATAATCTTTTTGAGATGTTTCTAGCACTGTGTACAGAAAAGTGCAGTCATTTCAAAGTGTTTCTTACACCGTACAGAGTTATATTACAATGTGCAGTCATTTCTAAAAGTTTCTTGTGCTGTGTTGAGTTCATTCAAAAAATACAGTCATTTTGAAATGTTTCTTACACTGATGAGTGGTTTCACAAAGTACAGTGATTTCAAAGTGTTCTTGTGCTATGGAGACTTATTTCACAATGTGCCATTATTTCGAAGAGTCTTTTGTGCTGTTGAGCATTTGAACATAATTACAAGTTTCTGGCATAAATTTCTGACATATATGTGTGTACATTTGTACATAATTCCAAGGATCTTTATTACTGTGTGTAAGCATGGCAGAGGCATTTCATAGACTCAGTCTGCTTGTGTTTCATCATAATATTGCAGAAAACTGGAGAGTATTTGAGCGGGAATATGATATTTTCATACAAGCATCTTTTTCTGATAAACATGCACATACAAGGGAATTTATTCTGCTTAATCTAATCGGGCCAGAAGCCATTGAAAGAGAGCATTCATTTGTGTATGCAACAGCAGTATATGCAGGAGAAGGGGGAAACCATCATATTGTTGCGCAAGCTGAATCAAGGGAGAACCCTGAGTGCTTGAAATGTAAATTTAGAGAAATGTGTAATGCCCAGACAAATGTTACATTGGAGAGGCACTTATTTTATACAAGAGACCAAAATCCAGGAGAAACCTTTGCTGCTTATATTACTGACTTGAGAAACAAAGCTAAGAAATGCAGATTTGGTGATCTGAAAGATGAGTTGATAAAGGACAGGCTTGTATGTGGTGTTAATGATGCTGCAGTGAGAAAGATTTTCCTTTGAGAACATGATTTAACATTGAGCAAAGCTATACAGATTTGTCAAATACACGGGCTTACAGAAAGGCACACAAATATGCTTGCAAGTGATAAGAGCAGCCTGTAGATCAAACATAGACAGCATGCAGCATGTGGCCAACAGAAACAGGCCTAAGCACATGGCAAGAGCCCGTACCTTTTCAGCTAGTTCTAAGACTAGCTCAGTAAAATGGACATTCTCAGTGCAGCACAGGGGTGAGTCAGCAAAACCCAAGTCCACTCTCATTGTTAACTGTCATAACTGTGGTGCCAATCATGAGTCCAAAAGAGAAAAGTGCTTAACATTTGGTCAGCAATGCCACAAACGTAAGAAATAGAACCACTTTTAAAAGCTTTGTAAATTAGGCAAGCCCCATTCATTTATTAAGAAAGGTCATTCAAAAAAAGCAAGTTAATCATATAGAAAGCTGCAACTCTACTTTCTATGTAGATGGTATATCAGCGGTTGGTGAAAAGGTTATTGCAGTAGATTTGTTGGCAAAAAACAAAGTGTTTTGTACTGTCCTAATTAATGGTAAACCCACAAAGCTCAAAGTGGATACTATTTCAAAATGCAATGTTATTTCAGCAGAAACACTTGCTAGAGTAAGAGCTGGTGAACAACCTGATTTGGCCAATTGTGCAAAGCTTGTTGCTTATGGAGGTGAAGAGATTCAAACTGAAGGCTTAGTAGTGCTTTCATGCAATTCATCTGGGAACAGTCACAGCTTGCAGTTTTATGTGGTCAAAAGATGTGTCCTGTCATTATTAGGTCTCAGAGTCAATCTAAAAATAAAACTGCTTTCTTTTACCAAAGAAGTCCATCATGTAAGCAGATGTCCTAGTTCCAGTTTCACCGATGCTATTTTTGCAGAGTATGCTGATATTTTCAAAGATAAGCTAGTTAAACTTCCAGTTATGTATTCCAGGAAATTAGACCCAGAGGTCAGTCCAGTGATCAGACCAAAAAGAACAGTTGCAATAGCTATGCAGGACAGAGTCAAAGTCCATTTAGATAAAATGGTGCAGCAAGGTGTGATTTGTCCAGTTACAGAACCAAATGAATGGGTGTCTTCCATGGTAGTTGCTCACAAGAAAAGTTCAAATGAAATAAGAATATGTATTGACCCAAGAGACTTAAACAAAGCATTAAAGAGGCCTCACCGTCTTATGCATACAGTCGAAGAAGTTGCTACCCTCATGCCAAATGCCACTGTTATTTATGTCTTAGATGCAAAGAGTTCATTTTGGCAAGTAATGGTTGATCGCAAATCTTCACTACTGACTACATTCAGTACGTCATTTGGTAGATACAGATTTCTCAGAATGCCTTTTGGAATTCTTCACTACTGACTACATTCAGCACACAATTTGGTAGCTACAGATCTCTCAGAATGCCTTTGGAATAAATTCTGCCAATGAAGTCTTTCAGTGTGCAATGCAGCAAATTTTTTCAGGCTATCCGTGTGCTATAATAGTAGATGATTTACTAGCTGGAGGCAATGGTGAAACAGAGCATGACAGAAACCTTGGGAAAGTTCTGGAAAAAGCATGTGAAGTGAATCTAAAGCTCAACCCCCTGAAATGTAAATTTAGGCTGAGAGAAGTTACTTATGTTGGTCATTTATTTACCAGTTCAGGTTTATGACCAGATCCTTCCAAACCAACAGCCATTCTTGAGATGCCAGCTCCAGCCAATGCCCAAGTCGTATAGTGTTTTCTTGGTATGGTTAACTATTTGGGCAAGTTTATATCAGATTTCAGTGAATTATCAGCATCCTTAAGAGAGCTGACATGCAAAAATGTTTCCTGGTCCTGGTTGGAACAACAGCAGAGAGCATTTGATG